>NC_134708.1:31968700-32008700 GCF_043290135.1 Rhipicephalus microplus | reverse complement strand
ACAGAGCATTACAAACATTCAGATAAAAGTTGTATGTTCCGATCGAAATCCTTTTATCCCGTTTCAGCAAAATATAAACCGAGAATTCGTTAGTCAAAACATGCTAAAAAGTAAACCAACGCTGCTGTGAATTTTCTGGCGGCTATGTTGAATAATAACTGGAATAAGCACACCACGACCCTTGTGTTTTACACACTACGATAATCTAGCATGAAGAGTACCTATGCGGTAGAATTTTGCGGCTCTGGATAGAGCTGTTTCGCGCAACGGGACGGCTTTATGCTCTCCCATAGTAGAGTACTAAGTATACTCTAAATCGTTAACCACTTTTTCTAAACACACCTATGCTCTAAATCATTACCCACTTTTCTTACCCCCCACCCTTTAACTGCTTTCTGTACTACACGGAACGGCGCTCTGCTCTCCCATAGTAGAGTACAACGTACTCTAAATCGTTAACAACTTTTTTCTAAACACACAGATGCTATAGTGGAGTACCTCGCACTCTAAATCGTTAACAACTCTTTCTAAACACGCACCTTTGAAGGTTTCAGGCAATTTCCTTTACGGGACGGCTTCAAACTTTCCCACAGTACAGTACCAAGTACTATAAATCTTTCACCACTATTTCGAGGCGAAGATCCTTAAAGCGGCACCCGTTCGTCCCTCGTAGTAGTCGTAGTTGTAGTGTGTAACCAGTCTTACATTTTGACCTGCAAGGTGGTGCCGGTGGGAGATTCCTCCTGTGCGTTGTTGAACAATCAAAAATTTGCAGCGTGCGTGTTAACTAATAGCCGAATTCTCCTGTCTCTCCTTCCCCATTAGCAGCCATTGGCATGTACATTGAGCACTATCTGACAAGAAAGGGTTGCTACGATATACTAGCTGGGCGTAACCTCCTAAATTCAGAAAGGTTTAGCGAGCGTTGGGCCGCAATGCCATGAACACAGTGAACTAGTATATACCATGAACTCAAGGTGGTTAAAGGTGGGAAGTAGACACGAAGCGCAAGCCATAAGAAAGTGTGCGTGTGCCACCTCTCGTTTAGTCCTTGGAATGTCCGCTGGATGGCGGTGCTTCTATATGCGGAGTATATGATGAAAAGATGCGAGATGGTGGTATTTGGAGTGTTGACTAGATGGACGAACGGATACACAGACAGAAGCACGAACGGACGCATGGATGGCTGCACGGACGGATGGACGCATGAATGGAAGCATGGATGGACGCATGGATGGACGCACGGATGGACGCACGGATGGTCACACAGACAGACGCATGGATGGACGGAAGCAAGAACGAATGGACAGACGGATGCTTCGACCCATTCTCCATCATTCACCATGTGAGAGCTGCCATTTTTCGCCCCTCCTCCACAAGGCACTGCACCATGTCGCCCAAGAGGCAGGCAGAAATTAGGTGCATTTTTCCTCTTCTCAGTAACCGCTCATTCGATTCGTGAAATAAGCATAGCCACGCCTAACACGACGCTGCGCAGAACTCCAAAGGAGATCTCCTTGCGTTCGAAACGAAGACAACTTAGAAGGGGGGGGGGGGGGGGGGAAGCGAGTGCAGATAAAAAAAAATGGCAACGCATGCTGGGCGCTTCAGGGGCGTGCCCATTCAACAAGGTGGCGCTGCGGCGTGCAATGGCTAGGGCAACACACACACGCCCTCTCGACGTGTCTTCAACGCGCCCTGTGCATACACTTACACGTTCCAACGCTGGAGTGCCTAATTACTTCGGCACCCGGCAGGGCGCGCACGTTTAATACCAGCGCAGATAGATACGACTACGACGAAACACAACGCGAGACGGAGGTTTTTTTGTTTTTTTTTTCTATCCTCGTACGCACTTTCTCGGTTAACTCGATATACCCTCTTCCCTCCACGCCGCAGCTCCTTGCTACCGCTAGCTTCTTTACGGTAGATTTCGACGCACTTTCCTATCTGAACAAGCTTTGCTCTCTCTCTCTTTCTCACAGACGCACGCACGCACCCATACCATGCACACACGCCCGCAGTTTGCGAGGTTCTTTTACTCCTTCTTATTTTCACCCTATCATTGATTGCAATCCCTACGCTGCGTTCCTGCTCTGCCTCTTTCGCTCTGGTCGTCATTAACGCTACTTCGCCGTCCTCGCCTGATGAACTAGCAGAGCGCAGGCGGCTCTCGCTCGTTACCTCAGGACAGATTGCAGACTGCGTGCGCTCATTTAGAGGCCGAGCCAAGCGCGCGCGAGTAGAAGAACGTAGGAGGGTATAGGTAACCAAACTATACACACACGGCTCGCTATGTGCAGAGCAGTTCCTTTTCGCTTGGAGTGACATTGCTTGGGGCGATGCGCGTTTAGTTCCCCAAGTCTTCTTTCCTGAGAACTTTTTGTTGATTCGCTAGTTCGTATAATCCTCAATAACTTAATTATCATTCACGCATGAATTCATGCATCGATTCATCGAATTTACGAACAGTATATTCAAGAAAGTCACAATGGATTCATCATTTCTTTACTTACTTTTTGTTGAATTTTTACTTTTCGTTCTTTACAGAAACAGCGGTTCATGCAGTCTTCGTTCAATCTACGTTACTTAATTTATTGTTTCCCTCTAACGAGATATTCGATAAATGTTCGCAAGCTTTCTGTTGGCTTCATTCATTCATTCATTAGTCGCTCCGTCAATTAATTAGATATGACAGGGTTCGATATACGGTACATTACAAAATTAAGAATCTGCGGCCCGCAGCATTTCCTTCGTCGCAAAAACAGGACTCTTGCTTACACTGGTCGATTTTCTTTAACTCGAATCTCCAGAACTTTGGTTTTCTCTCTTTTTTTAGCGATAACAAAGACAGGACAACGTAATATGATTTTTCCTACAGTTTCAACAATATTTCGGCTTTTACGCTCCATAATTGCGATATGAGTATGAGCAACACGGTATAGTGATAAGACTCCCTAAATTTCGACCACCTGGCGTTCCTTAAAGCGCACCAACGTCTCGCGATGCACGGACCTCTACCCTTTTTCCCTGAACAGAAACGCGACCGCCACATCCCGGAATCGAACCCGCGACATTGAGGTCAGCAGCCGAGCACAGTAACAACCGATCGACCGTGGCGAACTCTTTCGTGTTTAGAAAAAGTGGTTAACGATTTAGAGCACTTGGTACTCTACTATGGGAGAGCTTAAAGCCGCCCCGTCCCGTAGACTGAAATCCAAAACAGTCAGAGTCTCAGTTTTTTTTTTTTTTTTTACAATTTCAAAAGCAATACCGCCTACACACTCACAGTTTTTGGACCAGTAAGAGAACGCTCAAATATCGAAACGCGCCTCGCATGCCTCGGTCTAGAATCTATCTTCATTTCGCTCACCACCTTGCACGACGCGGGCTCAGGTTCAAAACAAAGGATTGTTTGCATTACATTCGAAATTCTAATGTTCCGTCTAATTTTTAATTTGTATGCAACCGGGCAACCTCCTTACCCAAGAAGCGAGCGAAATAAAAAAAGAGAAAACGAGGCTGGTATGGGGCTCTGTTCATGTAGACGGTCCCCTGTGCCCGTCGCAATCTTTTTTTTTTTTTACGTGGAGATTGCAATCGTTACACCAACGAGAAAAAAATGTGATTTCCATTGCACTAACTTCGTACTTAAAAAGGAAACAGAAGGCTGCTATGCATAGGAGCAGCATAAGGAAGGAGATGCAGGAAAGTCAAATCAGGGCCGTTTCAATCTTAAGTATCTAAATTAGCATAATTACTATTGTCACTATTCTATAATTCATTACTCGTACTATTCTTATGTAATCACTTTTGCTTATGAATTATTCATCTCTTGGCCAATCCCCCAAAAGTGGGTGTCATAAAGATCATCACCGTCATCAACATCATCATCATCATCATCTAGAAGGTCAACCTGAAGCGCGTCGGGTTTGCTAGCCTACGCTGGGAAAGGACATTATGGGGAGAAAAGGAAGGGAGATATAAAAAAAAACATAGAACAATTTGCATGAGCTTAAACTACATGGCGGCGTGAACGGATAAGCAAGACAAATCAAAACGGGAAACATGAGCCCTTATACTCCAGTAAAACATTTAATGTATGCAGGTAGCAGGCGCTTAGTTTATCTTTCCTTGGTTGTCTGCAGAGGACCAACCTATACTTGCGTCGCACAGTTTTGCAAGCTGCATATGCAAGAAAACTGTGCACGCGGTCATAACAAACGTGAATATAGTCAGATACGACGTGTCGCACTCGCGTTTGATGGTGCATAGTTTTCTCATTGGTTCGGGTATTTTGGGTTCAACGTTTGTTCATTATGCCCGTATGTCAATTGTAAACTAAAGCTGCTTTTATATATCGACACTCCCACACTAAGTGTGTCTTTTTTTTATATATACAAGCGTGCAATAAAAAAAGTTCATTTTATTTGTGCCGAACTAGTTTCGCCTTACTGAGAAGTCAATCAGCTTTACTATCGCATCTTCAGAAAACATGAACAAACTTTTTTTAAAATATATTAGCAAAATTTTATGGCCATATTGGACAAGCAAAAAAAAAAGCACGAGCGGATTGCACATGCACGCGAAGTGGGAAAGTAGGGCTTCCGCGGCAACCCTCCTCCTCTCGATATTTAATCCTTTCCCTTTGTTTGGAGACCTCACCAGTGACGTCATGAAAGACGTGTTCTGTTCATTTTTATTTCTAGTAGGCTGCTCAACCACCGCCAGTGGTAAAAGCGGCTCTGCCGCTGCCGATAGTGAATGCATGGGAGGTGTACGGAGTTCCCTCCACCTGCTACTCCTCTCAGAATTATCTAAAGTCTTTTTTTTTTATTGCATGCCACATTAAATGACGTTTGGAGGAGACTTGTTACATTTACTCGAGAAACTCGGCTTGCATGCAAATTATGTAGACTCAAATTATAGATGTCTGCCATTTTTCCCAATTTATCGGTATAGTATATTTTGTAGTCATTCTCTAAAGTGAAAAAAAAACAAAAGATTTTGTGGTTGGAATTCAGTACATAATACAGCGCAATTATATTTTAATTACGCTGGAATCATTACCCGGAAGTTTTACGAGCGTAATTACCTGAAAGTACACAGTTAAATTCGTGACACTCAAACAAGTTCTAAGGTAGTCTATATAGGAGATATCTTGTTTGCGGCAAGTATCGTCACAGTTACCGAATATCGGAGAGTGCCTTGTTTATGCTCCAGCCGTAATCGGCTGAAACGGGCCAGGCCGGGTCGAGATGGGCCCGAACCTTTCGGGTACGGGCCGTATTTAAAAGCACCGGGCCGGGCTCAGGCGGGCCGGAGCATGACGTTTTTTTGGGCCGCGGGCCGGGTTCGGGCCGGAAAAATCGGCCCATGCAGTGCTCTACTACAGACAACAAATTTTAGTATGACCACACACAAACAAGCGAAAAACTGAAAATACACGGACAACAAAGAACTCATACCCTGCACAAGCTGTCAACTAAATATATAGTGACATTGCACCTGTTTGTATACTGAAGCAGTACGGACTGCACATGTCTGTACATGGAAACAAGGTCAGTGGCGCAATAAATTTAGTTGAAAGGTTGCGCTGGGTGCGTCTTCTACCCTGCTGTCTATGCGTTTTGTTGATGCTGCTGTTGCGCAATCGTACTCCAGTAAAGAATTACCAGTTTTCGCAAGATGCTGGTCTCATTTTAAAAAGTTGGGGCAGGATTGGGGTCAGGGATGTATAAAAAAAGAATACGCGACATTGTTATTGCGTGTATGATTAAGTTGAACGAGTCCGCTCAATTTATTAAACTTGGCGAGTGTAACTGCAATGTTTGTTTTTTCTCCTTTTTTCTATGTATCCGGCTCCAGAAACTGCGAATAATCCGCCGAGAGTTCTCGCGCTCTTCCTTCATTTTTTTTCCCCTCTACTCGTCAGCGCACAAAGAGATACAGTACTTCTTGGCACCACACTCAATCAAGTCAAGACTGCAAACTTTGTTTCTTTTTTTTTTTCATAGGGGGAGGGGTCGTACCCTAATGAATTAGAAAGAAACGCCAGAAGAAAAGGATTTCCGTCAGTCTTTTCTTTCTACCTTTTTTTTTTCTTAGATGCCTCCGCGGCCTCAAATTTGACATGGCCCGAAGCGCCAACCTCTGTCTTTGTTCCGCAACACTCGTCCTTACAATACCGCCTCGATTCCCGTTGAGACCCGGGGGCTTCTAAATTGGCGCCTTAACAAGAACTCCAAGTGGGTACGGAGGCTCGCTCCAAAACCACGCTCGAGCTTATCTTTCATATACGAATAAACGGAAAGAGGCCTGGCACTGGAGGAAGCGTCGAAGGAAAACTTACACTGAGTTGCGACGCTGCGAAGAAGGCAAAAGTTCGTCGAGTTTTCTATACCCTGCGTTGGGGAATGGTAGCGTCTATACGAACCCGAAATTCAAACACTGGGTTAGTTAAAGACGATAAAATATACTCTAACTCTAGTGTGGTTGATTTTACCACTGTGCGTTCATTAATTTATTAGATGAAAAAAAATCAATGTCTATAGTTTCATTCAGAAATATGTCATTGTCAGACAAGTTCCAAGTTAAAAAAAAAGGCAGTGAAAGCTGTACAAGGTAGACCAAGAAAAGAAAAAAAAACATATAAAAAATGTTTGTTGCCAAAGTCCACAGTTCAGAGGTCTACACGAAAACGAGGATCCTAAGAAAGCCTACATCTCTGAAAAAAAGCTTATATACGTAAAAGACAGACTACCCTCTACAAAGAGCGGGTAACAGCAGTAGACGAGGAAGGGAAAAAAAAGAAGTAACAAGCAGTGATCTGCAAGACCGAGTGTTATCTTAGAAGAAATGAAACGGGAAGCTTATACCTCTATACAAGACGAGCAATGAATAATATGTCATTTTCAGACAAGTTCCGCGCTCGAGAAAACTGGAATCCAGAACTACACATGTCAAACTTATAAAAAAAACCTAATAAAGATGTCTTTTACTGATAAAGCGGGAACTTCAGAGGTCTGCAAATCAAACAATGAAGATTCTAAAAACGTTTTTTTTTTTTTTCAGAGAAGTTTCGAGCTCCGCAACGCAAATAGGTAAGCACACGTTTCCTACCCTGTTTAGGGGAAGGAAACGAAAAAACACAAAGAATAAAAGGAATAAAAGCAAACTAATCAGCAGTGATCTGCAAAAGCACGTGACAGAACAGAGGTAAGGAAAGGGAGTTACGAGGACTACAGGAGGAATAATGAACGCCCTAAGAATGTGTTATCTTTAATGATTTCTCGAGCTGAGGAAAATAGAGAGTTTAAACTTAAAAAGGGAAACCTGGAAAAGACGTATTTTGCTAATAAAGAGGAAGGTTTTGTGGTCTTTAACACGAGCGATAAAAACGCCAAGGAGCTCTGTTTTGACAGCTCTCGAGCTACGAAACCCAAATAACAAGAATTTCAAAGATACCGCACTTTTTTTTTCTGACATGCTTAGGAATCTACGACACAAAGAAAGAAATTCCTTGCAAAGACGTCATTTCTTTCGGGATCTCCAATACGCGAAGCGTATATTTACTTAAACTCACATAGAGAACGGCAGGCCTGATGAGAAAAGACGACAAAAAGAAAATTACTTGAAAAGGAAGTTCGGAAGTTTTGACAGTATTCACCAAGTGACGCTCTGTACAAACCGGGTTGTGCGAGCTAAGGGAACTCACGCTTCAATTATGATTAATTCTTTTTTCAGCTTTCTCTGCAGGAAGGAAGCGCCGAGATTTCAAATAACGCACCGGAGACAAGTGAATACGCGAAAGCTGCAGAGATAAGAACGCAAGTATAGGAAGCAGCGGCGAACAATGGTGCTGATTGGACCTGTCAGAGCAACGGAGAGGTACCCGTGAATTTCAATTATGCCCCGCGAGTAAATATGTGCCCAAGTCGACACAAAGGAAGATGTATTTGTTCAAATGATGTTCTACTCCTAAAGAAGCAGGGCGAAGCTCGGAGCTCTGCTTGAGAACCGCACACCTATAAAGAACGACTTAAAAAGAAAAAAAAAACACTGCCATGCCCACAAAGCGAACAATGTTAGATGAGCTTGCTCGGAGATGATAGGTATCCCACAAATCCTCCGTGCACGTCTGTATATCATATATAGACGTGACAACGTCGTTATACATCCTGGGCTGTCACCGCAGAATCTTGGCGGCGAGCCCGAGCTACTGCGATACGTAGCAAGCCCACTGCGCTGTTGCCTTGGTTTATGAGCTGTTCACGCAACCTAGAGGTAACGAAGAGCGTCCACTGCGTGAACTCCCGGCGAACAGAAGGCAAGCACACGTGACAACAGTGGTGCGCGCCATCTTGAGCGGCGGCGCGTCATCTAGTGAGCATTGTTGGAGTAACCGGAGAGCCGACGGACGGACGGACGGACGGACGGACGGACGGACGGACGGACGGACGGACGGACGGGCGGACGGATGGATGGATGGATGGATGGATGGATGGATGGATGGATGGATGGATGGATGGATGGATGGATGGATGGATGTGGCTGTACCTTTAGATCGGGCGGCGGCTAACGCCACCCAGCCGTATTACCTAGTGAACTAACCATTACATTTATCTTTTTTTTTCATTTAAATAATGAAGTTGAGGATTCGTACTTCGCATTGAAGGGTTTAATTTTCACTCGTGCCTTGACTTTAGCCACCAATCAGATAACCTCTTTCTAGTTAAGTCTACCCGCTTTAAGTCTACGCCTTGCACGTCGGCGCGCCACGTAGTGACCATCTCTGAAATCACCGGAAAAGTGTGAACACCGCCACCGTCGGACGAGGCCCATGCATAAGAATCTCATCGAACAAGCTCCTAAAATATCCAGGCAGTTCCACTCCGTGAACACTACAATGTGCGGACCATGCAGAGCTGAGGTTTCGCTTGCACCTGTTGACGCTCGGCTAGCGTGTGCCGGAATCGGAGCTGCGGGTTCACCTGTTCTTTAGATGCGAAGCAGACTATGGTCAGGGCTTCTCCCTTGTCCGTCGTAGTAGCCATGCTAGTACTCAGAGCGCTCACTAGGTGGCTCTGCGGGCGAGCACTCGCTCCACTCCGGCGCGTGCTGTTGTGGTATGAGTGGGGAACGCTAGCGGCGCTGCGCTGCTACGCATAATAATAAAAGCGCTTACTCATCTACTTCCCTCTCTCTCACACACCCAGCGTCGTAGTGTGAATGAAGATGTGAGCTGCAGTGCGGCGGAGGCGAGGGCTCGCAAAGCAGCTATGAACGCGCAACCATGAACGTCTACGCTGATGAATAATGAGTAGCTCTTTACAGAACTTTAGGTCCAACCAGGGTGGTTTCGCATACTACTCAGGGTTGTCCTTGCGGGGAAACGTGTGCGATTTTTTTTTTAATTCTGATTTAGGCCCACTTGAAGAACCCGAGCGAGTCAATATTTTCGGAGCCCTCCACTACAACGTATCTCAAATATATCATGGTTTTGCGACGGCCCATTATTATTATTATTATTATTATTATTATTATTATTATTATTATTATTATTATTATTATTGTTGTTGTTGTTGTTGTTGTTGTTGTTGTTGTTGTTGTTGTTGTTGTTGTTGTTGTTGTTGTTGTTGTTGTTGTTGTTGTTGTTGTTGTCGTCGTCGTCGTCATCGTCGTTGTTGTTGTTTTTGTTGTTGTTTCTTTTGGCACTGAGCACTCAGCCTGTATCTGAGTCTTCTGAAGCTGGGTGCTACCTCGCGTTCACTGGCGTTTCACTTCCACTTATCCAAGTTATCTATTCCGCAAATCTGCGCGTACACCCGATGCTGGCGCTTCGCTATCACTTCGCAGGCACGAAAATAGGCCGTCGACTACGCTAGCTTTCCAAATGTGCAGGCGGCTCGCCATCCATGGCGGGTTAAGTCGACCTTCACGAGTGATGCGGTGGCGCCTTCTTTTGGCCTATTTCGGTACTTTCAGCGTGACGTCAAGCGAAGACGCGCACGACTGCCCTGGTCTTTCGATAGCTCGGCACTTGACACGCTAAATGAAAAGCTACGGGCACGAGCGGAAACATGCGGTGTTGAAGCTGTGCGTGCAAAAGAAGAGAAGGCTGAATTTACAAGCTGAAGGATGGTAACAGTTGAAGGGGGAGAATAACAAGATGGTGGTGGCGCCATTCAGTCGATGAGGTGCTGCCGTTTCAATTGGGCGGCCAGCCGTGAAATAGGTACACATGCAACGCTTCAGGGACAACAATGATGTTATAAAATCCTCCCACTCCGATATTGTGTGTATGTTTATTTGTTTGGGCTTGTGTGTTTGTGTGTTTAGATAAAAGGACCTATTTAACAATGTACGTTTTATCTTACACACGAACTATATTCATGCTGCCATTTAACATGCACTGGCTCGCAGGGCAAGATACTTTAAGCCCATTTGTTCAGTCCACAACATTAAAACATCTAGACAAAGTGCTTATGTTGACAAATAAAAAAAAACCGTCCCATCAATCAAAGGTGACAGGCATACACGTATTACGGCGAAAATGTCCGAACAGAATAAAGTGCAGTCGACGATGACGTCAAAGATGACGTTAACATAGACAAAAACAATAGAAAAAAACAGGAATCACTATATGCTATCGACCCGACAAACAAAAAAAGCGGTTGTTAATCTTCGCGAATGTATGCATGATCCGAGTTCGATGGATTATGCTTTCGACACTGTACACTTGAAATTTCGACATTTACGCAAGTAAACTCGGGGCTTATTGAAAATCATGAGAGATATCTATATTAAAAGAGACAGTGAACAGAAACAATGAGAAACTTCGTATTCTAAGTCTATGGCACCTACAGATGGCAATGTACTTCATTTTTATTGATTAGAGGCTACGCCCCGCCGCGGTGGTCTAGTGGATAAGGTACTCGGCTGCTGACCCGCAGGTCACGGGATCGAATCCCGGCTGCAGCGGCTGCATTTCCGATGGAGGCGGTAATGTTGCAGGCCCGTCTGCTCAGATTTGGGTGCACGTTAAAGAACTCCAAGTGGTCGAAATTTCCGGAGCCCTCCACTGCGGCGTCTCTCATAATCATATGGTGTTTTTGGGACGTTAAACCCTACATATAAATCAAATGATTAGAGGCTACTGATAGGACCCAGTAGGTGCCTTCAAAATCCATGACGTCACAATATTTGGTGAGGAAATCTCAAGCTGGCCTCTCCACCCAAATTTTCTTCTCACACGTGTTCTCGCTCATCAAGTGTCGCCTCACGGTATGAGTGGTGTTTTTCGCGTAATGAAATTGTGTTTTACTAATACGATAAGAATAATTGCGCTCTTTAGGGTCTCTTTGATGGCCACAGTTGGCAGCTCCGCATATATCAGGCGGGTTCAGGGTCACCTTGTTTTCCTCTCTCTCGCTTTCTCTCTCTCTCTCTCTTTCTCTCTGACCTCACAGCCTTCGTTTGGTTTACGAGGCTTCGGGTCCCACCGATATGAAGGGACATAGATTTAATCCATTTAATCTATGTTCCATCTGTAGTATATAGTGAATTCATTTGAAGCTGTAGTCTAGTGAATCCATTTAAGTTCACTAGACGACAGCTTAAAATCAATTAACGTCACCAGTAGATTTCGTGGCTTAATTGTCTTTTAGAATCACCGGGTTCTATCTAACAAAAAAGAATGCCCCCTCCCCACCAAAAATTGGCGTCTGTCTTTGATTCATAAAAAAGGTCGCATCTCGGCGGAATTCAAACAGTACAGACATTATTTCGAGACATCGCTAAAGGTACATTTTACGTTTCTTTAGTATGCAATGCTATCCATACGCCTGAGTCAGGCAACACGTGTAAAATATCTTCCTTTGATTTTGAAGAAGTTGTCGCTGGGTATCATCGAGACAGCTCTGTATACCGCAATGGACAATGACCCGACGAGTCGAGACAGTTGCACAGCGTTTGCGAATCCTGCATCCTACATGCAGCTAAACCCGCAAGAAATCACTGTCGGTGCCAGTCGACGACAGCTCTCTGGTCGTTTTACGCACGAACCGCGAGCAGATGACATATCTGCCGTTAGCAGGTTGCCAGTCGCTGTCACCACGTAAACGTCACACTACCACGACACGTCACTGAGATTCCGCCCTCTCGATATCGAAACCGAAAGTGTTTTTCTAAGGCAGCGGTAATAAAATATATTCGATGCATTCCCAGGCACTAAGCATTCTCGACATCCTTGTTTTAAGGGCGAAGCTCCTTAAAGCGGCACCCGTTCGTCCCTCGTAGCCGTTGTAGTAGTGTGTAACAAGTATAACATTTTGACCTCCAAGGCGGTGCTGGTGAGAGATTTCTTCTGTGTGTTGTTGAACAATAAAAGATAGTGTTCAATGTGCATGCCAATCAATGGCTGCTAAGGGGGAATGAGAGACAAGAGAATTCGGCTATTAGTAAACGCGCACGCTACAAATTGTTTTAATGTTCAACAACGCACAGAAGACAAGAAAGGGTTGCTACGTTATACTCGCTGGGCGTAACCTCCTAGGTTCTAGAAAGGTTTAGCGAGCTTTGGGCCGCAGTGCCATGAATACAGTGAACTAGTATATACCAAGAACTCGGGGTGGTTAAAGGTGGGAAATAGACACGAAGCGCAAGCCGTAAGAAAGTGTGCGTGTGCCTCCTTTCATTCAGTCCTTGGAATGTCCTCTGAATGGCGGTGCTTCTATATGAGGAATATATCATGAAAAGATGCGAGATGGTGTTACTCGGAGTGTTGAATAGATGGACGAACGGACACACAGACATATCCATGGACGGACGCACGGATGGCTGCACGGACGGACGGACGCATGGACAGATGCATGAACGAAAGCAGGGACGGACGCACAGATAAACGTGCGGACGCACGAACAGAAGCACGCACGGACGGGCGGATGGACGCACGGGCGGCCACAGAGACGCACGCATGGATGGACGGAAGCAAGAACGAATGGACGGACGAATGCTTCGCCCCACTATCCATCATTCACTCCGAGGATATGCTGTTATTTTTTTTATTTAGCTAAACAATCTGAAAATATTTAAAATTCACGAAAAAAAAACTCCTTTAACGCCTTAGGTTGGCATGCGAATTATTATTGGGCAGCTGCCGCGTTGAAAAAAGATCACGTGCCACGTAACACCCTCCGGCAAAAAGAAAATAATAAAGCGTTGAACACTCGTCGCCTAGGCGACGGGCGACGCTGGATAACACTCCCAGGAATCACATGTACATAAATAGCCAACGAAGAGGACAAGAAAGCTCAATTGGTAGGCCACGCTGTTGTTTCGGATACCACTGACAGGAGGGGTGTTTCTTCATCCACATTAATGCATCTTCACTGCACTAAAATAAATGAATCCACCTATCCTGCAATTCCTACACCACACTTAAAGGACAAGAATTAACGTCCCTTAGGTTGCCATGACCGACCTTTCTGTTGCGCTCATTTAGCTGAGTGTAATTTAGCCGAGTGCATTTAGCTGAGCAACAAGGAAGTTTTAAAAAAACCTCCTTGGTGCCACCACTGTATCGTCTTAGCAAAGCGCATGAAACGCCCGCATTTTCGTGTATATTGCCACGTTCCATTTCTTAAGCTTCTGTTATCGTCCCAAAACACCACACGATTCTCAGCGCAAACCGCGCCAGCAGTTTTCGAGAGGGTTCCGGACTGTAGTAGATCATTTCGATAAGATCACGCCCACTGTGCGAATGGTACAGATTGTTCTGGAACGTACGCCGCCGCCAGCGGTAGCGCTAGAACATTCGACGGCGGGAGTATAAATGCCAACGCGCTTCGCCGCTTGTCAGTAGTTGATCGAAGGCCGACGCTCCGTTCGCCGCTATCAGTCTGAGACTGCTATCTGTGCGAGACTGCTGCTGTAATTGGACTTTCTGTTTACCGGGCACAGGTTCGCCCAAATAAACAGTTAAAATCCCAACACGAAGTCTCCTGTCTTCGGCCACGTCACGACCCCGTGACATCTGGTGGAGGTGCTGCTTCGTTCATGTACCGCACGCCCCCGTCAAGCCGTGAACCCAGCCCACGTCGCGGAGAAGACACCGACGCCAAGCAGGAGCAGCGAACAAGCCGCCGACAGCAAGGGCTACCACCGGAGTACGGGATTCTAGAAGACAAGGCGCGGAAGACCAAGGCCATGACCGCGACTGCAGCGACAATGACAACCGCCGCATCCCTGCCCACGATGGTCATGCATCAACCCAGGGAACCACCAATTTTTCATGGGTCATCGTTCGAAGACCCGGAGTCCTGGTTAGAAACATACGACCGTGTGGCCGCCCTCAACCACTGGGACAACGAAGAAAAGCTCCGGCGTGTGTACTTCTACCTGGAAGACACCGCAAGGACCTGGCTAGAGAATCATGAGTCCACGCTCCGAACGTGGGATGTCTTCTGCGGCGCCTTTCTGCAAACGTTCGCGAGCATCGCTCGCAAAGAAAGGGCCGCTGCTCAACTAGAGACCCGGGTTCAGCTACCGAATGAGAAGGTTGGAATTTTCACAGAGGAGATGACCCGCCTATTTCGTCACGCTGACCCAGACATGCCTGAGGAGAAGAAAGTTCGTTTCCTCATGCGAGGGGTCAAACAGGAGCTCTTCGCGGGACTAATGAGGAATCCACCGAACACCGTCCAAGAATTTGTATCCGAGGCGACCACCATCGAAAAAACCCTTGACATGCGCACCAGACAGTATAATCGTCGCCTGACTCCAGAATGCGCTCCTGCTCAAACCAGTGACTCCGAAAACCTGCGTGAAACGATCCGAGCGATCGTGCGGGAAGAGCTGCGCAAACTGTTGCCTTCGGCGCAACCTCAAGTGGATTCGATCGCCGACATTGTGCGAGAAGAAGTTCGGCAATCACTTCGAATTCCCCATACACCGCTGCCCGAGCCGGAAACTATGAGCTACGCCGCTGCAGTGCGCCACAACGCTCCTCCCCGTCCACGCCAAAACGCCGCCCCGTCGCGCTTCCGTCGCCAGACACCACCGCCGCCACTACCCCGCACCTCCACCAACTGGCCGCGTCTTACCACCGACGTCACTCGTTATGTGAGGACATGCCGGGACTGTCAGCGACGCAAGACACCGCCGACAAGGCCAGCGGGACTTCTGCAGCCAATAGATCCACCTTGCCGACCTTTCCAGCAGATTGGTATGGACCTACTGGGGCCGTTCCCGACGTCGGCTTTCGGAAACAAGTGGATCGTGGTAGCTACCGACTACCTCACCCGCTACGCCGAGACAAAAGCCCTGCCAAAAGGCAGTGCATCCGAGGTAGCTAAGTTCTTCGTCGAAAATATCGTCCTACGTCACGGCGCCCCGGAGGTCCTTATCACTGACAGAGGAACGGCATTCACTGCCGACTTAACCCAAGCGATCTTGGCATACAGCCAAACAAACCACCGCCGGACGACAGCGTACCACCCACAGACCAACGGCCTCACCGAGCGGCTTAACAAGACGATCGCCGACATGCTGTCAATGTACGTCGATGTCGAACACAAGACGTGGGACGCCATTCTTCCGTATGTGACCTTCGCCTACAACACGGCAGTGCAGGAGACGACGCAGATATCTCCATACAAATTGGTCTACGGAAGGAGCCCGACAACGACGCTCGATGCCATGTTACCCAACGTCACCGACGAAGAAAACATCGATGTGAGCGAGTACCTTCATCGCGCCGAAGAAGCCCGACAACTTGCGCGGCTCCATATCAAGAATCAACAGACGACCGACAGCCACCGTTACAACCTTCGACGACGCTTCGTGGAATACCAGCCCGGTGAACGTGTTTGGGTGTGGACGCCGATACGCCGACGTGGACTAAGTGAAAAGCTTCTGCGACGGTACTTCGGACCGTACAGGGTGGTTCGACGTCTCGGCCCACTTGATTACGAGGTTGTCCCCGACGGCATCACGAACTCTCAACGACGCCGATCGCGACCTGAAGTCGTCCATGTCGCACGCCTAAAGCCGTTTCATGCGCGTTAACAAACTGAAACAGTGTTTTTTGTATTATTGTTGTATTGTAATTTATTCATTGTACTTTCTTGCATTATTATTGTACCTTCATCTTTAGTTAAAGCATCGAGACGATGCCTTTTTCAGAGGGGGGCAATGCCACGTTCCATTTCTTAAGCTTCTGTTATCGTCCCAAAACACCACACGATTCTCAGCGCAAACCGCGCCAGCAGTTTTCGAGAGGGTTCCGGACTGTAGTAGATCGTTTCGATAAGATCACGCCCACTGTGCGAATGGTACAGATTGTTCTGGAACGTACGCCGCCGCCAGCGGTAGCGCTAGAACATTCGACGGCGGGAGTATAAATGCCAACGCGCTTCGCCGCTTGTCAGTAGTTGATCGAAGGCCGACGCTCCGTTCGCCGCTATCAGTCTGAGACTGCTATCTGTGCGAGACTGCTGCTGTAATTGGACTTTCTGTTTACCGGGCACAGGTTCGCCCAAATAAACAGTTAAAATCCCAACACGAAGTCTCCTGTCTTCGGCCACGTCACGACCCCGTGACAATATAGCATTTCATTATTAGCGCAGCGTAATAAACGCTACGTTCCTTAGAATTACTTGTGTAGGACTTTTAGAGTATAAAGAAACACGCCACAGTATAATGACGTATTGGTCTTTTGCCTCAAATATGCACAACATTTGCTTTTTAATCGATACTACGCACAACTAAGAATGCGGAAACCAGAGCAATATTGGTGGGTGCTGCGGATGTGGTTGGTTTTTGAAATTAAAGCCAAACAGAATAAAAAGAAAAGACAAGCCATTTCGGGTCAAGCCGACGGACACAGACAGATCCACATTTTTGCGTCCAAGTATCCCTCGTCTTTAAATAAAAAAAAAAGACGGTAACTACCTGCCTTTCTTTTCTCCTGCTTGTCCTATTTCAGGGCCTTTACGATTCCTTTCCCTTTTTGGCCAACCAAAACTTAATTTCCTTCCCGTATTTCAAAGTGACTTACCTCCACATGCTTTCTCTTCTAATATGTTGAGACACATCCATTCTGACCTTACTGACGTACTTCATTTTTTTTATCAATCTTTCCTAATTTGTATGTGGCCTGGTCGGCTCGGTGAGACAGTTTGTCAGCATGCGTACGTTCCCATTTCCCTATTTGCATTTTGCGCGAGCATATTTGCACATGAGACACAATATTAGCATGCACATCAGCACTCCCTGTTTTTTCCATCTTCTTTTCCCCGCCTGTTATACCAACGCTTTCCCCATTCCTTAAAGCGATTCCCTAAATCCCTACCGTCTTCAGCCCATTTCGAATTTCTCCTGATGATCCCTTTTTGCGCAGACTTGACCCCTCTTTTCCCAACTTCTCTTTGAGCAATTCCATCCTGTTCAGACCAAAGGCGGGGTGGCGAACATTCACTTATGTGCATTCAACTTCTTTTGCTTTTGTTTTTATCTTCTCTATAGGCCGGAATCAAGTCACGTCCTTTTAGGCGCCCACTCAGGTAAACGTGACAAGGACAACGAACGTACTCCATTCAGCACACATGCAATGGAATGCAGTTCACGCTTTGCACAACAAATAAAGCTCCTTTAGCGGTACTATTGGAAAGGTGCAGCATATGAGAAAGGGAGCATATGCAGGCGTAGAGAAGAAGCTACACGATAAACCCTTTTACAAATTTAAAGGGGTTTCCAGCAACCAACACACTCTTTTACAAAAAATTACTTGCAAAAAAAAATTATTGCAACCGTTTTTGCTTCCCCAAATAGCCCTTTGCATAATGGTGGATGTTCCACCTGAAGCACTCTTTGAGACCCTATATTTGATTGATTGATTGATATGTGGGGTTTAACGTCCCAAAACCACTATATGATTATGAGAGACGCCATGGTGGAGGGCTCCGGAAATTTAGACCACCTGGGGTTCTTTAACGTGCACCCAAATCTGAGCACACGGGCCTACAACATTTACGCCTCCATCGGAAATGCAGCCGCCGCAGCCGGGATTCGAACCCGCACCCTGCGGGTAAGCAGCCGAGTACTTTAGCCACTAGACCACCGCGGCGGGGACCCTATATTTGCCCGAACACCTGTGTATCATTGTGCGCGTTAATTATAATGCGCTAATTAAGAATGAGTTGATTATGAGGAAAGTTCAGATTAACAGGAATTCGTGCTTCAGGGCTACGTACAAAATCACCATAAGTCGACACGCATTCTGTCGATCTTTACTATCACGCAGAACAGGCAGAGAAATATCTCGAACACGCACTTCCCGCTGCGTGGCCTCAGAGATGCGCTTCCACTGCGCGCGAAGTTAGCCCACCAGGTCGCGCGAACGTCGACGTAAAAGCGCCACTGCTAGGCACCCAAGATGAGGATTAGGGCCATCTTCATTGTCTTTTTCTTTTTTTTTTTTTCGACCAAGTATTGAAGGACTCGTTCGGGCCGCATTGGAGACAATGCAAAACGCGACTCATCGACGTGCGCGCCCGCGTACTCGTGAATTATGGGTCACTGCAGCAGGTCGGGAAAACGGCTTCCTATGACAAGAGGCACAAGGATATGAGCCTTGTTTCGCGTGCAGTGCAAGCGATTCCTGCCGAGCAACCGTATTAGCAGGTCACGTCGCGTTCATTCGCTTCCAATACGGCACTCGTGATAAAAAAAAATGAAGTAATAAAGAAGCAAGCTCCGTTGATCTAAAATTTAAATCAACGTTCAATATGCGGAAGGACTCTGTGCGGACGCGCGTAGCCGATGACAGCAATGAAAAAAAAATAGCATCGTGTAGTCCCTTAAGCGGCAAGGTGGAAGACAAATAATGTTAGACGATATCGAAACACGAGCACGCATATAAAACCAGCATTTTACACTGCAATGTTCTCTGCACATGGACTTGGAGTTGTCGATTAATCTGCCCTTGCAATATTCTCCGCTTATGGGCTTCGACGGTTGTCTATTAATGTGCCCGTGCGGTGCCACTTGACACATTTTACAGGAAAAGCTGTTATGAGATAACAACAAGAGTCGCGTGCGCTGTAGTTGTCCGCCGCCGCCGCCGGTGTCCATAACCACTATCGTGCGAAATAAAAAAAAAACACTAAGAACACAATGGGATTCGAACCCAGGTCACGTATATGCCAGCCCTCCATTCTACCATGGGGCCACGCCACTTTTTTTTTTCTTTAATGAATGACATTATCACCAGTAAAGTACACATAACATACTTCATCAGAAGACAGGCAAACACACACAAGCGTCAAGAACGGGAAGCCACTCCGGAACGGGGTCAAAAGTCTGCTTAGAACTACATTGCAAACTAGCTTAGGCCGCCTTGATGCCGGCAAAGGAATTGCGATAATTTAAGTAATGAATCGTTTTAAAATAGCAAAAGGACCAACCAGGCGCCACACAACGCGAATTGCTTAATGAGTAGGTAGTCTTATATAGCAACACCGTCTTCAGGCATATTTCTTCGTCGTCGTCGGTCACAGTATAAAACACTTGCACAAAATTTCTCGCTAAATGTGTAGCGGATGCCACGCTTCTACAAAGAGTGACGATGAATGGCATGGCGTATGTCTGGCAGATTCCTCACAGTGTGTATGAGCCACAAGGGAAGGGGGACAAGAACAAGAATGCCTGCCGAGTACACAAAAGTTGCAACGATTTATAGCGCCGTGGGTGCGCTGCAAATGTGCTTGTATCAGTTACCCAAAGCGTGTTAAAAATTTCTCTGAAAGCCGCTGTTCCAGCTTTTGCTGTGACAGTACCACGCATTCCGCGCAGGCCTGGCGTTTTCTTACTTCTTTTTTTTTTTTGCTAGCCACATTGGTACAGCTACAACCCCGGAGATGCATTGGTCCCGGGTTGGATCCGCGGATCAAGTCAACATTTTTTCGGACACTAAAGAACATTTTATGCGGAGAAATCTGTACGGATTCTCTTGTGGCTTCGTTCTACAATCTGGTCATCGTCTATTTCCATTTATTAACATTTTATATGCACGGATAAATAGAGAGAAGGATAAACTGCTGGCATTGTGATCGGATTATTAATTCACGGTGCACGTCATCGCTTCGTCATCGAGACACAAAGCGTCTAGGGCAATCTACAGCCGGTGGTAAAACATGTACGGGACAAGCGACGATAAATGGGAATTTACGCTCCGCTAAAGCAAATACTTCGTCAAGGCTGAGTTTAGGTCTCAACAAAACATCGTGAATAGCTTCCGTGTATATGTGTGATTTTCTTCTTCTTCTTCTTCTTCTTCTTCTTCTTCTTCTTCTTCTTCTTCTTCTTCTTCTTCTTCTTCTTCTTCTTCTTCTTCTTCTTCTTCTTCTTCTTCATCATCATCATCATCATCATCATCATCATCATCATCAGCAGCAGCAGCAGCAGCAGCATCAGTAGCAGCAGCAGCAGTCTCTTCTTCTTCTTCTTCTTCTTCTTCTTCTTCTTCTTCTTCTTCTTCTTCTTCTTCTTCTTCTTCTTCTTCTTCTTCTTCTTCTTCTTCATCATCATCATCATCAGCAGCAGCAGCAGCAGCAGCAGCAGCAGCAGCAGCAGCAGCAGCAGCAGCAGCAGCAGCAGCAGCAGCAGCAGCCCGACTACGTCCACTGCAGGGAACAGGCCTCTCCCATGTTCCGCCAGTCAACTCGGTCGTGTGCTTGCTGTTGGCCACTTTATACCCGCAAACTTCGTAATCTAAACTACCCACCTAACTTTCTGTCTCCGCCTAGCCCACTTGCCTTCTCCGGTAATCCAGTCAGTTACCATTAAAAGGTCCCCGAAACACTTCTTTCACATTCCGTCTTTGACTAGACCACTCCTGGAACAAATCATTGGCACCAGAGTTCAATCTAAACACCCATCATTAACGAAGCCACGAGTACAAAAAAAAAAGTAGCCTCTTCCTCCGCTCCGCCTTTCACCCTCAACTGCCCTCGACTCTTCCTTCGAGCGCTCGGGGTTAAGCTCCGCCTTCACGGCGTCTGCGTCACGATGTGGCACGAGACCACATACGCGCAAATCCCGCCGCCGATCCGATACCGGCAGTCAGTGCTGCGCGTTCCACAGCCAATCACATTATCTGGAAACGATGACGTCAGTGGGGCAGAGCGTGTCGCTTGGTGTACGGGCGGTTGCAAACACGTTTGGCCGAGTCGCAGCGATCTGCAGCGATCTGGAGCGATTCGCAGCTCTAAAGCGTCGTAATAAATTACACAGTTTACGCAGAGAGCTCAAATCGGTCTCTACATTTTCTTGGGATTCGGTCTACCAGTCCAATGTGTCTGTAAAAATCATCAAAACCGTCTCGGGACTATGCGCTACATGCCCGGCATATGTCCATCCTTATACCACCTTTCAGACGTCACTGGTCCACCTCGGTGGATCAGTGGCTGGGCAGCTCGGCTGCTGGTGCAAAGGTCGCGGGCTCGATTCCGGCAGTGGCGGTCACATTTCGATGGAAGCAGCAAAACGATGGAGGCCCGCGTACTATGCGATGTCAGTGTACCATGGATAACATCAAATGGTCAAAATTTCCGCAACGGCATCTCTCGTAATCTTATCTTGGTTTTCGGACGTAACACCCCGGATATTATTATTATTTCAGACGTCGTTCAGATGACCCCTTTGAGACGGCTCCTGGTGTACA
This sequence comes from Rhipicephalus microplus, assembly GCF_043290135.1. Classification (NCBI taxonomy): domain Eukaryota; kingdom Metazoa; phylum Arthropoda; class Arachnida; order Ixodida; family Ixodidae; genus Rhipicephalus; species Rhipicephalus microplus. The sequence goes on along the minus strand of NC_134708.1, from coordinate 31,986,976 downwards.
GTCGTGCATGCGTACGAGCTGGGCAAGCCCTGCATATTGCGTGGTCTGGCTAGTGGGCTTCCGGGTAAACGCGATTAGGCATAATCTTATTATGGTTAAATCGCGTCATTACCCGACGACGAAATTTCCAGCAGGCTCTCTGTCTCTCGTTCTGTGTTAAAAATTAAGTGTCGAGTGTGGATCCCAGCCTATAGGCTGGGATTCGCATGCAAGCCTTTATATCGCTGCCCGTTTCATTCGTTGTTAAGCATACGCCGGCGAAGATTAAAGATTAAGTACGCACCAGTGAAGATCAAAGCGTCAAACGAGACGAGCGAAAGTGATACGGCAATTGCTGACTGTGGACAAGTGCTTACTGACCCGCCGCAGTGGTCCAGTGGCTCGGTGCTCGACCGCTAAGGTCGCAGGATCGAATCCCTGCCACACTCCAGTGGAGACGAAATGCAGGAGACCAATGTACTTTGATTTAGGTGCGCATTAAAGGACCGCGGACGGTTCGAATTTCCGGAGCCCTCCACTAGGGCGTCTCTCGTAATCAAAGCACCATTGTGGGACGCAAAACCCCCGATGTTGCTATTATCACGTTACCTGGGACATGAGTGGCCTGATAAGAGTAGCGCCTTCGACACCTTCTCTCAGAATGCATATAGCGCCGACACTATAGCAGGAAGAAATTGTGGAAGAAGCGTCGTATTTAAATTTGCGTGTAAAAACACAAAACAACCCCCGAAAAGTCGTCGTAAGTAAATATGATCTTTAAGTCACCCTGTAATCATCACTCCACCTTCCCACCCCAAAATAACCATTCTCTTTAGTCTGAACATCTCATTTCCTCAATGTCTTATAAGCACAACTCTATATTCGTCAACATCAAGCAAAACCTATTTATATAGGTATAATACGCGCACATAATGAAACCCTTGGCGAAAACATCAGCACATGCCATATGCATTCGCACCGACCCCCCTCCGCATGGTCTATGCATACTGGACGACGAATTCTTTATGCAGATGCTGGTGCGACGCGTTCGGTATGCGATCGAACGAACACAAACACCATCTTCTCCATACGTCGGGGAGGCGCGGTGACGCGCGACCAGCCGCCTTGAACGGCCGTAAAGCCTCCTCGCGACGATCAATGTCATCTATCCAGGAGGAAATAGCCTCTGCGCAACACCGCCTCCTCTGCGTCCGCAGCCTCCGTAAAGCCCTGCTGCCAGGCTTCGTTCCTTGGTTTGTTCGTTCGTTCGTCTGTCCTGTACGAGCCCGAGAAGCGGAAATCCCACGTGATTGATCGGCGGCCACCCAATCCCCGGAGGCAGGCCCGGTGTACGTATGAGAAGCGCCAAGCGGCTACACCATCCATACTTATACGAGGACTGCTTGAAAGCAAACACGCGCGGACAAACCGCTGCGCGTGTGTTCACAGAGGAGGAGGAGGACGTTAAGAAGAGAGGGAACAGTGAGGAGATGGTGTGCAAGAGAAGAAGGAGGGCAAGAAGCGGAGCAGGGGATTGTACAAGGGGATGAGGGGATGCGCGAAAAATTGCTCACGGTGGAGGAGCTGCATCAAAGAGGAGGCGGGAAATACGAAAGAGGGGAGGGGGAATATGGTGTGCGAGATGTGACGGAAACGACAAACGACACGACGCTATAGTCTCGCATTTGGAGAAACCAGTCGGGTTATGTATGCCATTGTATATATTTCCATCGAGTCCGATTCCGTGCAGCACCGCGAAAGGCTGAAGGGTGCGGAATATAATCGCGACATTTGAAAAAAAAAAAAAAAGCTGACATTCGTGTTCAGAAAACACGAATACAACAGAGATGCAGAAAATAGAGACAGTGACAAAAAGATGGCTTCCTGACGCAGAGAGTGAAGTCTGTGTCACTGTCTCCTTTTTCTGCATCTCCGTTTTGTTTTTTCGCTGTTCCACAATATTGGGGCTTTATTATTATTTTTTCTTGAATATAACAATGCACAAACTCGTGAAAGAAGCGAGTATCTTCCCTGTGCCGACGTTCTGATTTTAGAACGTTAGCGTTGAGCTGAAGCGATGGAATGGCAGCTAGATGACACCTGCTGTTCGAGATTATCGCAGAGCACGCGAGCAGAGACTGAACGAGCCCCGAACGCGTGCATCAGAAACGATTGATTGATTGATTGATTTGTGGGGTTTAACGTCCCAAAACCACCATATGATTATGAGAGACGCCGTAGTGGAGGGCTCCTAAAGTTTTGAACACCTGGGGTTCTTTAACGTGCACCGAAATCTGAGCACACGGGCCTACAACATTTCCGCCTCCATCGGAAATGCAGCCGCCACAGCCCGTGCATCAGAAACGAGCTCTGAAAGGAGAGCTCCAGGATGTCTCTACTTGTCACCAACTAGAACACACGACGACGTTATCCTTGCGGCAGATGTGTTGTGAGTCAGACGTATATAAGTTACGCTCACGGGGAACGGCCTCGCACCCGAAAGATGCAGCGGGCAGCAATCTCCCACACTTAGCTGCAATTGCAGATGGAAGCTGGATTTCGAGAAGCATTATACCGTGCACAGGCTCTACGTCGTCGTAGGAGAGCCCTGGAGACACGAGAACTTCACGGCACAATGTATACCAACGTACGGAGACGGCATAATAATGTACGCAAAAATTTAGTAGACGTAAATATAGGCGCATATTTTTTATTCACACGAACGATTTCACAGTCTCTTATCGTCATGACGTGAAAATTGACAAAAGATTTAAAGGGAAGCTGACGGCATTTTTGGAATTCAATCAAACTACGTGTTTAGGAAGAACCGACATTATTGTTGACGACGTCATAATTGTTTTCGCGGTTGTAACAGCGGGAGCTTTAGAACAGGCGAAATAAAAGCTTGTCTTGCTCCATCACCCCCACGAGCGCGCTGGAAGTGTGGGCGTGGACACATACGTCATCTCTCTTTGCTCTGGCCGGGAGCAAGTGTTCTTGCTTACCTTCAACCACGGCCTCCGTGAGTAACCCATGACGTACCGTTGCCAAAACTAATCGCAGAGGCCACACTTTAGCAGTGCCGCTGTCGCAGATGACGTGGCATGCCGAGAATGACGTCACCGTGCTCGCTCGGCGTTTCAAGAAGCCTGGTGAGCACAGCCACTGTTTTTTTTTTTTTTTCACCAAAAAAAGTGCTATTGGCGTTCACTTTTGAGAACTCTCGCATCGCTTTTCTAATCTGTCCTTACACGCTCCTGAGTAATCTTATTTAGAAAAGTGCTTCAGTTTCCCTTTAAATTCCAATAACCATCGTCTGCCGTTTCACTTCCCCAAACCACGATGTGATTATGAGAGGCGCCGTTCTTGAGCGCACCGGAAACTTTGACCATCTGGCGTCCTTTAACGCGCATCGACATCGTGCAGTTCACGGATCTCTATTTCGCCTCCATCGAAATGAGACCACCGCGGCCATGATTGACCCCGCGACCTTTTGGTCAGCAGCCGAGCGTTGTGGTCACGTGAGCCACCGAAACGGACTAACCTTAAAATTTCGAATGAATGCATCAAGACGCTTTGACGCACACGAGTCATCTCTTCATTGCGGATACTGATAACGGTTACGTAAACATTCCAAGCTCTCGGTTCCTAAAAGGTCCCTAAGGACCCTCAGAAAATACAAAGAACGATGAAGAAAGAAATGAGCGTACACGCGAGGGCTCGTTTCCTTTGTTATACCCGATATTATTAGGATCTAACAGACAATCACGTCAAGGGAAGTATAGGGGATGTTATATGAGGTAATTGTAATGTAAACGTGAAAAAAAATTGTAGATGAAAAGTTAACTTGCCATGGGCAGGGACCGAACTTGCGACGTTCGTTATTCGTCCCGGCGTTCTGTCGTCCTCTCGGGACAATTCGTGACGCCAGCAGATTGTTCACATTACGTCATGAGGGTTATCCTCTGGACCATTGCAGCTATAGACTATTCTATGCTGAAAGTGTCCACAGCTGCCCATTCCGACATAAAATAGTCCATTGCTGAATGCATGGTATATTCCAACTATAATATAGAACGGAGACAGTCAAAACTGTTATCCGAGACCAGGTAGGAGCGTAGGCCTAGCTATCAAAATCAGCGACAGTCCGGGCCGAGCGTCTCGTGCTTAGCACTGACAATGTGTGTGCTGAGATTTGCATGACCCACTACAATCATCATTACATATTTCCCCCTCACTGAAGATAATGCCAAGTAAGTGGTCTAAGGTGTCGTGAGGACAAGTGGTTCGCGATATGGTTTGAGGCGATTCACATGTACGATTTCGCGGCCTCGGCGACGCATGTCCACAGTGGCCGTGAGGGGTTCGATGAGGTAGTTAACAGCGGAAGTTTGTTCTATGACGCGATAAGGTCCATGGTACCTGCTGACAAACTTTGTAGAGGTACCAGGAGCAGCACTGGGGGGCACCCACAGCCAAACAAGAGAGTTGGGCGAAAATTGGTAGTTGGACCGTCCATCGTCGTGACGAAATTTCTGTAGCCCTTGTTCTTGTGTTGTAAGGGTGCGAGCTAATTGCCGACATTCTTCCGCATACCGCGCGGCTTCGGAAAGTGGTGTGCCTTCGGATGAGTCGGGTCGGTAGGGGAGAATGGTGTCAATTGGAGACGATGGTTCTCGACCATAAAGTAAAAAGAATGGAGAAAAGCCTGTCGTCGCTTGAGGTGCCGTGTTGTAAGCGTACGTTACGTAAGGAAGGATGAGATCCCAGTTGGTGTGGTCGGAGGCGACATACATAGAAAGCATGTCGCCAAGAGTACGGTTGAAACGCTCGGTCAAGCCATTTGTTTGTGGGCGATATGCGGTAGTACAGCGGTGAATTACATGGCATTCTGCAAGAAGTTCTCGAATAACATCCGCAAGACGCGGCCTCGGTCGCTCAAAAGTTCACGTGGAGCGCCATGACGCAGAACAAAACGTTGCAGCAGGAAAGACGCAACGTCACGTGCCGTCGCGGCTGGTAGAGCGGCCGTTTCTGCATATCTCGTGAGATGGTCGATCGCTACAATAATCTAGCGATTCCCAGCTGATGTATATGGTAGAGGACCATAAAGGTCTATTCCAACCCGGTCGAATGGTCGCACTGGGCACGGTAACGGCTGCATTGGTGCAGTAGGACGGCTAAAATCGTGCTTGCGGCGTTGGCACTCTGTGCAAGATCGAATGTACTTTTGAACGAATGTGTACATGCCGCGCCAATAAAACCGAAAACGTAGCCTGGCGTAGGTTTTAAACAAACCGGCGTGCGCACACTGCGGATCGGCATGGAAAGCAGCACATATGCTGGCGCGGAGATGCCTGGGTATGACGAGTAGCCATTTGCGACCGTCAGGGTGGTAGTTGCGGCGATAAAGTATTCCATCACGGATGGCGAAGTGAGAGGCTTGTCGGTGTAGCGCTCGAGATGGCGGGTGGGCGAGTGTTTCAGATAGGTAATCCATCAGAGACGCAATCCACAAATCTTTGCGCTGCTCCGCAGCCATGTTGATGGGTCCTGATAGTGGAAGGAAGTTGTCTTGGATGGAGACACTCGCAATATCAGTAGAAACAGGCGAACGCGAAAGAGCGTCGGCATCGGCGTGCTTCTGGCCTGAGCGATAAATGACGCGGATGTCGTACTCTTGGAGCCGTAAAGCCCATCGTGCCAAGCGTCCTGAGGGATCTTTGAGGGAGGATAACCAGCAGAGCGCGTGGTGGTCGGTAACAACATCGAAAGGGCGGCCGTACAGATAAGGCCGAAATTTTGTAATGGCCCAGATAATCGCTAGGCATTCTTTCTCAGTTACCGAATAATTTGCTTCTGTTCTTGTAAGAGTGCGGCTCGCGTACGCAACAACATATTCTTGGTAACCAGGCTTTCGTTGGGCGAGTACAGCGCCAAGACCGACACCGCTAGCATCTGTGTGGATTTTTGTGGGAGCGCTTGAATCGAAATGACGCAGTATGGGTGGTGTTGTAAGCAGTTCACGGAGCTTCGCAAAGGCACTGTCGCAAGCTGGAGACCACGCAGATAGATTGCGGTCTCCCTGAAGTAGGTCTGTCAGAGGCGCCATGATCGAGGCGAAATCTCGGACGAAGCGGCGGAAGTATGAGCAAAGGCCAATGAAACTACGCAGCTGCTTGAAAGACGCGGGCCTCGGGAACTCGCGAACAGCACGTAGCTTAGCGGGGTCAGGAAGAACGCCATCCTTCGACACGACGTGTCCGAGAATGGTCAGCTTGCGCGCTCCAAAGTGACACTTCTTCAAGTTGAGTTGGAGGCCGGCTGCAGAGAGGCAGCGTAGAACTTGTTCCAAGCGACGAAGGTGCGTGGGAAAATCGGGTGAGAATACCACTACATCGTCTAAGTAGCACAAACACGTGTTCCATTTGAGGCCTCGTAGGATAGTGTCCATCATGCGCTCAAATGTTGCCGGCGCATTGCATAGCCCGAATGGCATCACGTTAAATTCGTATAAGCCGTCTGGTGTAACAAATGCAGTTTTTGGCCTATCATCCGGATTCATGGGCACTTGCCAGTACCCAGAGCGTAGATCAAGGGAGGAAAAGAACTCTGCGCCTTGTAAAGAGTCGAGGGCGTCATCAATTCGAGGCAAAGGATAAACATCCTTTCGTGTTATTTTGTTTAGGCGACGATAATCTACGCAAAAGCGTATCTTGCCATCCTTCTTTTTAACTAAAACAACCGGCGACGCCCAAGGACTGTTTGACAGTTGAACGACGCCTCGCTTTAGCATGTCACCTACTTGTTCATCGATGATACGGTGTTCAGTTGGCGAAACACGGTATGGTCGCTGCCGTAGTGGTGGGTGATTACCTGTGTCGATCTGGTGGCATACGGTAGATGTGCGACCTAAAGTAGCGCTGTGACTGTCAAAAGATTGTCGAAACTCGTCAAGGAGGCTCAAAAGCTCACACCTCTGTTGTGGGTTTAGGCCTTCGTCGATGACACGGTTGAAAATGTCGGTAGTGGGAGGGTCATTCACGGAACTACAGGAGAGGGCACTGACTTCCGATGATTCATCAGGAACGTCAAGTGTAGCGATGGTTTCGAATGATTCTATCGAACCAATACATTCGCCTCGAAGTAGCGTAATCGTGAATGGGAACGGATTCTTCACAGGCACGTTGGTCGCACCACCTTGAAGAGTAACGAGAGCGGTTGGGAGCGGTGATAGGTGGCGATGAACGAAAGCAGCGGAAGGCGTGAAGAATGCGGTAGCATCGACGACGGTGGAACACGACACAGGTGCGAAGACAGTAGCGCGTGGAGGGATTTGGGTGTCGTCACTAATGACCAACTTCGCGTCGGAAGGGCGATCGTGCACTGGTAGCGCATCACCAAGGGGACAAAAGGCGACTTCGGCACGGGCGCAATCAATGACGGCTTGGTGATGGGAGAGAAAATCCCAACCTAAAATGATGTCATGAGAACAGTGCGGGAGTACTACGAACTGGACTGTGTAGGGCACTCCTTGAATTACAAGTCTGGCAGTACACGCGGCCACAGGCTGCACAGGCTGTGCAGTGGCAGTATGAAGACATGAACCCAAGTAAGGCGTTGTCACTTTTCGAATTGAACGGTAAACTTTTTCGGCGATGACAGAAATTGCGGCACCAGTATCAATAAGGGCAAGTACGGGTACACCTTCAAGAACGGCATTAATTACATTCGGCGGCGAACGAAGAGGGCTTGTGCTTTGCGAGGAGGACGCAGTTCTTGCCTCGGGAACTGCTTCATTTAGTTTTCCGCGTCGATTGTAGGGGGGCGTCGGCGCATCGGGGAGGGCGAGCGTCGACGTGGAGAAGGAGATCGCCGATCAGGAGCTGGTCGGTGGCTTGGACGAGGAGCGTACAATTCGGGGTCTGGGGTGTATTGAGTGTACGTGTAATCGTTTTCGTATGGACGTAGGTTTTCACGTGAGTGGAGTGGACGGCGGCGGCACAGACGTGCGACGTGCCCAGGTAGACCACACGAAAATCAGATCGGTCGGTTGTCGGCAGTGCGCCATGGATTAGGGACTCGGCGAAGTGGAGGTCGTGGCGGCAGGGCGGCGTAAACAGGAGCAGGCTGTGGAGGCGGCGCTTGGAACGTCTGTGGTCGTGGTCGTGCTGCTGCTTCGGCGTACGTCAATGGTGCATTGACTGGTGGCACCAGCTGTGGAGGAAGGACCTCAGACACTTGATCTCGTATAATAGTCCGTAGAGTAGGGCTAAGCGGTGCACTGCGCTCCGGTAGGCCAGAGATGAGCGAGAGTTGGCGGGCAACTTCTTCGCGCACGAAATCTTTGATCTGCGAGAGGAGGACGGGGTCTTGCGAGGGAGTTAAGCCGGACATCGATTCCTGATGTGGGACAGCACGGCGGGTGACGAGACGTTGCCGGCGGAGCTCATCATAGCTTTGGCAGAGCTCGGTAACTTGGGCGACAGTAGCAGGGCTTTTCGAAATGAGCATCTGGAAAGCGTCCTCGTCAATACCCTTAAAAATATGCTTGATGCGGTCCACCTCTGTCATGTTCACATCGACGCGCTTGCACAAGTCAATGACGTCTTCTATATAACTTGTAAAGTTCTCACCAGGCAGTTGAGATCTCGACTGAAGGCGCTGCTCCGCACGAAGTTTGCGGACAGAAGGACGACCAAAGACTTCGCTGAACTTTGCTTTGAATGCTGTCCAGGTGGGAACGTCGGTCTCATGGTTCCGAAGCCATAAGTGGGCAATGCCACTGAGGTAAATGCCGACAGTGGCCCGTCTCGTGGCTTCGTTCCATTTGTTCAAGACACTCACGAGTTCATAAGTAGCCAGCCAGTCGTCGACGTCGTGGTCGTCAGTGCCGCTGAATATGGGAGGATCCCGCTGACGGACCGCGCCGGAGCACACGATGGCCTGGGAAGCCATAGGAGGAGGGCTTGTGGCAGATGCAGTGGTCATGACAGCAGGTAGAGTCCGGCTTCGCAACTCCAGGATTGCAAGGAGACCCAGCAAACTCCACCAATTATAATATAGAACGGAGACAGTCAAAACTGTTATCCGAGACCAGGTAGGAGCGTAGGCCTAGCTATCAAAATCAGCGACAGTCCGGGCCGAGCGTCTCGTGCTTAGCACTGACAATGTGTGTGCTGAGATTTACATGACCCACTACAATCATCATTACACAACATAGAATAGTTCATTGCTGAATGCATGGTGAGAGGTTTTTTGGCTACACAGGAAAGCACTTGCCTCACGGCCCTTGGACGCAAGGGTATGAACGAGTGAGGTACTTGTGCTAATGCCATACATGCCCACCATCGTTTTTCATTATCACCAACTTTTGTCACCTATTCACACCACCCACACATTTCACGGCATGGTCATGATTTTATTACTTGTATGTTTTACCCGCCTTACTGCGAGGAATTTTATGGCCCTTATACAGCCGCTAATCACAATCATTGTCCACATTCTTTGTCCCATGAAATGGCGCTCTTTGGCCATCAAATGGACCATGCGCCAAAAAACACCATATATCATCATCTGAATGCATGGTCCATTCATGCTGGAATGGACCATTTCAGCAATGGTACATTCCAGCGTGGAGCGAATCATTGTAGCAACGGTTCCCTCTTGCACGCGATGGACCAGCGTGGAATGGTCCATGTGTGAGGGATATAAGTTGTGAATTGTTTCTTCCCTTCGTTACCATGCATGTAGTAGCACGCCCGTTTCGCCTTGCAAACTGTCGCACGACAAACTGCTCTCACTTTGTTTTGCTCGTTTTCTACTTCGCGAACGGATAGCAGAAAGTAGGCAAAAAGCAATGAATTCCGAAAAGCTCAACCCCTATAGTGCTGAAGAGTCTACGTATACTTTCTGAAGAAATAAAGAGTGAGGAGGAAACAGCGCCTGCCGTAAGAGTAGTGAATGAAATGGAATTGAAAAACTTTATTCAGGACCATCGGGGCGTGAACTATAGCACGTAAAGGGCCGGACGAAAAAGAAACCACTATCTCGTCTTTGAATTCAGAGCGGTTTGGAGATCCTTTAAATCCTACGTACGTTAGCTAAATCGGGTTCTACTATACAAGACGGCACCAGAACTAAGTGGAGACGGCTTAATTATAAGCCTATCTATGTTTTGCGGCCGTAACTCTTTCAAAATCAGCAGCGCGAGGCTTAATCTTAACCCTTCTAGCTGCAAGTCAGCGTATAGTGCAGTACGTCTCGTCTCGTGCACGAGAGGTCATTTCCGGAGCGCTCAAACATTAATGACGCAATTAACAGAGCTGCAGCGCGAGGTACTCGGCGTAAGTTTCTTACTACCTGAACTAGTTTCGTTTGCATCCATTTCTTCAAATTCCCTTCTTTGTATGAACTCGGAGCACGAAGTAATTACAGGCCGCCCTGACCCCCATGTCATTAGGACATTTCGTTTACGCCTATGTAGTTCTTTGTTTTAAAAATCTATAGGACCGTCAATCACACACAGGTCAGTGTGGTAATGTGGTGACTATAGGGTGCAGCGTTGACGAGCGTAGATTACACTATGCGCCAACTTAGCCTAGGATAATGAGAAAAAAAAAAGTTGAGCCCAAGTCTGTGCCCTCTATCGGAAGTAATTAAAAGTTGGCGGTCATATATCGCACGTCACTCAGCAAGCTACACCGAGTATAACGAGTACTGGAGCTTACAACGAACATGAGGAAGTGGCTGATGTCGGAAAGCCGAAAAACAGTCACACTACCCGCTACAGCAGCAGACCAGCGGCTAATCGAAGGCTCGGGGTTCGATACCCTCGCTAAGCGAGCGTGATTCGGAAGCGTCCCAATGCGAGGAACACGGATGAACATAGCTTTAGGTGCCCGTCAAAGCAGTTCTGAATTACTTTTCCAAGTAATGAAAGAATGACCTTAGTAGCGGTTGCAGCTTATAAAGCACTTTTTTTTAATCGTTTCTCATCCAGAATAGCGCGCTGGAAGTAGCACATGGAGGGATGAAACGGAGGAAATATATTGCGCCAAAACGCCTCATGACCTTGAGCGCGCGTGACGAAACGCGGCCGCGCCTTCCAGTAATGATTCTTATCCGCGCTAGTGTGGCCACTGCGTAGCGTTATCAGAATCATAGCGCACGGTACCTGCTCGTGGCGACACCTCTTGGCGAGAAGCGCATCTGATCCAAGCGCCGTTTTTACTTATGCCGGCTTTATTGACGGATATATGTCGGATAACGTAGCTTATGGGGCGAAAAATACGCGAGAGAATGACAAAAAAATTTGCGCTTATCTTTCTATCGTGTTTTTTTTTTCTTTCGCGCCCTAAGCTACGTTAAGAATTAACCAACTCGCCAATCAAGTCACTCTGCTTATGTCAGATGATTGTATCGCGTGTTTATTGCATTTGTGTCGGATTTATGTAGCCAATAGCGCGCTATCTGCCATTTGACGTCAAACAGCGGGGGGCCGGTCACTGGGAAGAGAGTGAGCATACGGCTCAGTATACCAATAGATGGCACATGAAAAAATGACTATTGAACTCCCCTTGCCACGCGCGATTGCAATAATTAGCTGAGATGTTCCCAGCGACTCCCATTCATATAGTTTGAATACCTATATACATTTAAAGGAACACTAAAGGCAACTATTAAGTCGACGTTGATTGTTGAAATAGCGGCCCCGAAGCCTCGTATGGTTACATTTGTGCCAAAGACGGGCTTATTTTGAAGATAAAATCGCGTTTTAGTGGTCCGCATAGGGTTAGCGCACTTCGAATTACCCGCCTCAAGAAGTGGACCATCTCGCATCACTGTTGCCTTGCACAACGTTGCCCGGCTTTACTGCACGGCTGCCGACACTAGTAGCAGCAGAACGAAAGCAGCGGAAGTCATAGCAGTAACAACGGTCATCGATAAATTTCCTAATGTTAGCTCAGAGATGGCAGACACGTTTTGGTTCAACCGAGTCCCGCTTTATGGCACGATCTGTCCAGCTTAACCACGCGAAAATTGAATTTTTGAACCGCTCGCGCCATTCTCCATAGTAATGTCCAGCGGTTCTTTTTTACATGAATCAAACAGAAACGAACAAGCAGCATTTTATTGCTTCTCTTGATGAACGGAACGTTCTTTATTTAGTGCAGCTATATCGATTACTAGTGATTAAGTATATGCAGTTCGTCTGACGTAATGGGGATCCTTTCGAGAATGTCCTACTGAGGCGCGTGTATTCTTGTGCGTTTACCTTCATTTTTCGGTAAGTATGGCACTGCTGTTGATAATATTGTCACTTTAGATATTGTTATACATTGAGTTTTCATCATCATCATCATCATCATCAGCCTGACTACGTCCACTGCAGGACAAAGGCCTCTCCCATGTTCCGCCAGTTAACCCGGTCCTGTGCTTGCTGCTGCCAATTTATACCCGCAAACTTCTTAATCTCATCTGCCCACCTAACCTTCTGTCTCCCCCTAACCCGCTTCCCTTCTCTGGGAATCCAGTTAGTTACCCTTAATGACCAGCGGTTATCCTGTCTACGCGCTACATGCCCTGCCCATGTCCATTTCCTCTTCTTTATTTCAACTATGATATCCTTAACCCCCGTTTGTTCCCTGATCCACTCTGCTCTCTTCTTGTCTCTTAAGGTTACACCTACCATTTTTCTTTCCATTGCTCGCTGCGTCGTCCTCAATGAGTTTTCACTCTGACGTAAATATTTATTTGACTATAGCGTGTAACAAACTGCGATGACGTCATTCTTCGAAGTAAGCATGCAGGGTTTTCCCAGCACAAGCAGAATCTTGTTAGCGACTAAGTTTGAGCGTTGGTGCATTTGGTGCAGCATAACGCAGTGTTTCACAGCGCATCGAACGAGGACGAAGGAGACACACACAGCGCCGCGTCTCTGTTCTCTTTGTGCTCGTTCCGTGCGCCGTGAAACATCGTATACCACGTGTCAGGAGATTCGCAAATGCCGAGTGCAGCATGCGCGCGCTACATTTTGAGGCACTTCCCGCTTGTTGCGGCAGTTGACATATATACGTGTCGACTGTAGCAAGTTCCGTGAGGTTGTTTTCCAATTCAAACGTAGCACCGGAGAGGAGTCGGTGGGAGGAGCGATCGCAACGGCAGTGGCGCCCTCTCTGGCACGACGCCGGCGTAAAGCCGCATGTTTGTGAAGCGTCTGTAGCGATATTAAGTTACACGACAAAACAATTTAATTCTTGGTCTTTTTTGTTAAATATATGATATTGTCGGCTGCCGGCAGATTATATCAGTCGACTGAATGCCGGTAGTTCTTTTCTACAGAACGTTTGCAGGCAACGAGATTAGGTTATGTTAGTTTCTTGGTCTTTTTTTGTTAAATATATGATATTGTCGGCTGCCGGCAGATTATATCAGTCGACTGAATGCCGGTAGTTCTTTCCTACAGGACGTTTGCAGGCAACGAGGTTAGGTTAGGTTAGGTTAGGTTAGGTTAGGTTAGGTTAGGTTAGTTTCTTGGGGTTTTTTTTTGTTAAATATATGATATTGTCGGCTGCCGGCAGATTATATCAGTCGACTGAATGCCGGTAGTTCTTTCCTGCAAAACGTTGCAGGTAACGAGATTAGATTAGGTTAGGTTAGGTTCAAGTCATTCACATCACAAACAAAAACGTACTCGACGTTTTTCACGCCACTGCCAGCCGCTATACGGCGGCAAATGTTAAAGGCCGAGTCGACGCCATCGACTTGCCTTGGCCAACAGACGGAAAGCTCAGGCTCTTGACTGTCCTTGACAATGGTGATTAGTGTTGCTAAATCTCGAAGAGACAAAAAAACGTTGCTAAGTGGTGGCTTAAAAGCTAAAAATTCAGCAGGGCACCAATAAGTTTCTGGTTTCTGGTGTTTTATGCCAGCTGCCGGAACAGCACGTGCAGCCCCTATTCTGCATGCACATAGATGGCCGGCATGACAGGCTCACCAGAAATGGGTGCCGGATAAGTCACATGGTCATGGGTAGCCAATAGAGAAAAACAGCCGGCAACTTTTTTTTTTTTTTCCGGGACGATATGCCGGCTGTTGGCATCATAAGCACGACCTAATTATATATTTGCGTTTCTCGTTTACTCTAACGCGGTTTTGGGCACTACTGGCCTCGTTTTCGGCCCAAATGAACAACCTAAATTTTACCATGCCACGCGACATATATCTATGCACGAACAAATATGCAAGCCCCTAAAGTATCGTTGCGAAGAAAGATACATTAAGGGCTTGAATTCTCTTGTTACTTTCGAAGAAACGTTTCTTCGATAAAGTAACAAGACGAGAGTCTAAGCCCCAAAAGCTCCTTCGTTTTTTTTTTTTTTCGAAAGTAACAATTTTCTTCGAAAGTAACAAGAAGAGGATTCAAGTCCCTAAAGCCATTTTCTTGTTCGAAAGGAATAAAAAAGGATTAAAAAACAAGACAAAAGACAAGTGCTACGAACACACAAAAGACTGAAGAATGAGCCGGCTGCCAAACAAGCCGTAAGTTGGACACAACGCGAGGTCGTCTCGGAAACGAGAACGACCCAGGCTGATGTCAACCAGGAAAAGAGGGGTGACGTCCGTGAACTGCCAAGTCAGGTCAACTACGTCGTTCAGTCTTTGCGTGATATTTGTTGCTGCGGATTTCGAGTAGGGAGCCACTGATTTTTTTACTAGCTCTCGGTTTAGTTTGTTCGTTTGGTTATTCTTCTCAAGTCTCTCTTTCCACGTCAACCGCTTGACGAGTAGAGTGGGGCGCGTTGACATTCGTCAGGCGGTGATACCCTGCACTGACAGCCTGGTCGCCACACCAACTGTCAAGAAGCGGCTGTCAAGAAGTCGCATTCCTCAGAGAGCAAGGGGATCGAATGACGGATGGTTACGCGAGCGCTGGAAATCTTAAGAAGTTGACGGTGACTGCTTCGCGAGTTAGCGCCAGCAGCGTCCACGAACTAAATTCCCGAGTCACGAAAGAGTATGAGGCGCCAAGTGGAATAGGAGGACACTGAGTTGGATCAGTATGCCGGGACCCGAAAATGAGTGAGTGAGTGAGTGAGTGAGTGAGAGGGTGAGTGAGTGTGTGAGTGAGAGGGTGTCAGGAAGCAAGTGAGTGGAGGGTTTTCTTATAGTGAGTGGAAGCAAGTGAGTGGAGGGTTTGCGAATGTTTCCTTATAGGAAACATTCGCAAATGGCTTGTAGTGCTGTCCTAGTATATAGGACAGCACTATACTGAGAAGACTGCAGAGCAACACATACACACACGGCATACTAATGCACCGATTGTACCCAACATTACGTGAATATGTTTGCCCGATCTGCGCCGTACCTGACACGTTGGCCAACCTGATTCTCGAGTATCCATGCAATACAAATACAGATCTATCGCCTCCGCCGAACACCCGCGACGCTGCATGGTAAAGAAAACGAACACCTTCTCGAAACGTGAGAGGCCAAGCTCGCCTTGGAGGACCTGGACCAACAACGACGTCTCGTCGCCAGGGCCAAGGAGGCAGCGAAGGCCAGGGGGTTCCTGGACCTCCCACCTATAAGGTGAGTGCGGAGCCTACACCGCTACACCGTTTCGAAAATAAACGTTTATTCCTCCTCCTCCTCCTCCTCTTCGCACTGCACGAAACCGAATGGCCGCGGTTTGAAAACGCGACGACTTGGGAAGATGTCGCTTTCGAAACGAAATAAAAATGTCATCAACTCGGTGTAACAACACTCGCAAGCGTGCCCACAGGCAAGCGCACCCACGATGACTGCACGGCATCCGCAATGCCTGTCGTATTTGCGCAAGGGTTTGGAGCCGGAGTCCTCGAAGCTTTATTTACTCTATACCAAGGGCCCCCGTCCCGGAAGCCCAGTGACTCAGCGGTCTTGATGGGACGGAGCTGCTTTTTTGGCTCCGAGAGAGTCATTCCTCGCTACAACGGTAGATAAACAGACGCGCGCAGGTGCAAGCGACATTCGCTACGGCACGGGGAAACAGAATTGGATCCGCTTCTCTATATGCCACGTCGCCGGGCTTGTCTCCTTTTCAAAAACCCCGCACTCAAACCAGCTTCGCTCAGGGAGTCACTTATAACGTGCAGCACTGCGGACGAGCCGATCGGCACAGACTGTTTGAACGGTCGGCAGGTTGGGCAAAGTGAAGTCTGAGAAGATTTTTTCACATAGCATCGTAAAGAACTGACAATGTCTCTTATGCGATAACGTAAAACTATAGAATCACAAAGACGAAAGCCAACCACTTCTAGTTCGATGCACAAGTCGACGTAAGTCGCCCGAATCACTCTAGAGTCACTTTGTTCACTTGAATGTAAGTTGGTTCTGTTCGACCTCCCATTGACATCGCTTCAACTTTCACCCGACACGGTAGCCTTGTGGTCATGGTGCCCGACTTTTGACCAGCAGGTTACCGAATCGGATCCCTGCCATGGCGGGCCGTATTTTCGATGTAGGCGAAAATGCTTGAGGCCCCCTTACTGTTTTTTTTTTAGATTTAAGTGCACGTTGAAGAATACCGGTTGGTTAAAATTTCCTGGCCCTCCACTACGGCGTCTCTCATAACCATATAGTGGGTTTGAGACGTTAAACTCCAACAGTTATGGTTTCTTGCCTCCAATTTCGAGTCCTAATAGTATGGCATCACTGCATCTGTACTTAAAGTCACGAAACTTTCGGTACCATTCTCGATGGCGCCGAAAGCCGAATTTTTCGACCGATGAGTCAGATAACATAGTACATATTGGAAGTTCCTTCGCGCAGCTCCCTCTATCTCTCTCTCTCTTGCCCTCTATATATCCCAGTATCTATCTATCTATCTATCTATCTATCTATCTATCTATCTATCCATCTATCTATATATCCATCTTATCTATCTATCTATCTATCTGTCTATTTGTCTGTCTATCTATCTATCCATCTATCTGTCTATTCGTCTATCTATCTATCTATCTATCTATCTCTACCTATCTATCTATCTATCTATCTATTTATCTATCTTTATATCTATCTATTTATCTATCTGTCTATTTGTCTGTAGATCTATCTATCTATCTGTCTATCTGTCTATCTATCTATCTATCTATCTATCTATCTATCTATCTATCTATCTATCTGTCTGTCTGTCTGTCTGTCTATCTATCTATCTATCTATCTATCTATCTATCTATCTGTCTGTCTGTCTATCTATCTATCTATCTATCTGTCTATTTGTCTGTCTATTTATCTATCTATCTGTCTGTCTGTCTGTCTGTCTATTTGTCTATCTATCTATCTATCTATCTATCTATCTATCTATCTGTCTATTCGCCTATCTATCTATCTATCTATCTCTCTATCTGTCTATTTGTCTATCTATCTATCTATCTATCTATCTGTCTATTTGTCTATCTATATATCTATCTCTATCTATCTATCTATCTATCTATCTATCTATCTAATTGTCTGTCTGTCTATCTATCTATCTATCTATCTATTCGTCTATCCATCTATCTATCTATCTCTACCTATCTATCTATCTATCTATCTATCTATCTATCTATCTATCTATTTATCTATCTTTATATCTATCTATCTATCTATCTATCTATTTATCTATCTTTATATCTATCTATCTATCTATCTATCTGTCTGTCTATTTGTCTGTCTATCCATCTATCCGTCTATCTATCTATCTGTCTATTTGTCTGTCTATCTATCTATCTATCTATCTATCTATCTGTCTGTCTGTCTGTCTGTCCGTCTATCTATCTATCTATCTGTCTATCTATCTATCTATCTGTCTAATTGTCTATCTATCTATCTATCTATCTATCTATCTATCTATCTATCTATCTGTCTGTCTGTCTGTCTGTCTGTCTGTCTATCTATCCATCTATCTATCTATCTGTCTGTGTATCTATCTGTCTATTTGTCTATCTATCTATCTATCTATCTATCTATCTATCTATCTATCTATCTGTCTGTCTATTTATCTATCTATCTATCTGTCTATTTGTCTATCTATCTATCTATCTGTCTATTTGTCTATCTATCTATCTATCTATCTATCTATCTATCTATCTATCTATCTGTCTGTCTGTCTATCTATCTATCCATCTATCTATCTATCTGTCTATCTATCTATCTGTCTATTTGTCTATCTATCTATCTATCTATCTATCTGTCTGTCTGTCTGTCTGTCTGTCTATCTATCCATCTATCTATCTATCTGTCTATCTATCTATCTGTCTATTTGTCTATCTA
>NC_134708.1:31913700-31963700 GCF_043290135.1 Rhipicephalus microplus | reverse complement strand
TATCTCAACACATTTTTCTGCAACTGACTTTTTGTCAATCATTGAATGTACATGCTCTTTCCACGTCATCTCATATCCATGTCCATGTATAAATGAAGTCCGCTTTGTCATCATCGTTATTGTATGTCTAAGAATAAAATGTTCCGTTGAAATGTTATTGGCGTCTGCGACAATAAAGTTTTCCAAACACTTCTCCATAGAAGCCGAAGCTCTCAGCAGTCGTAGCATTTATTTACTTTTTTGTCGATACGGCCTCGCTAAGTGCGAGTGAGGCCCAAGGCACGGCTTTCGATTTTCTCATAGCACAGTACCGAGTACTCTAAAACGTTACTCACTTTTTCTAAACGTCCTTGAGCTTCGCTGAGTGGGTCCCCATCGCGGCGGTCTAAGAGACAAGGTACTCGGCTGCTGACCCGTATAGGCCACGAGATCAAATCCCGGCTGCGGTGGCTGCATTTTCAATGGAGGCGAGAATGCTGTAGGCCCGTGTGCCCAGATTTGGGTGCACGTTAAAGAACCCCTGCAGGTGGTCGAAATTTCCGGAGCCATCCACTGAGGCGTCTCTCATAATCGTATGGTGGCTTTGGGACGTTAAACCACACATATCACTATATCAATCGACATATATGAACAAAAACTACACTCGGCGACAACTTCTCTTGGCGTCGAAGGGAAAGCTACAGGGGCGGTGCTTCTGCGCATATTCGCGCAGTCCGCATTGGCTCGTGTCTCGTAACGCTGTGTAAAGCGAAGGGGAGACGCACCATCACCGTTTCGGGTAGACGCAGACGCCGCTTAGCGTTTTGAGGTACCCCTAAAAAGGTAGGGGCTTTCTCGAGCGCCCGTAAAACGCTCGAAAGTATTATGACCGTCATCAGTATTGAAATTCTTTTCGCGGCTGTGAACCCGGCGAAAAGTTTCGGACATATTCCAAGCGAGAATTTGCTGTCGAGATCTGGCTGCTTTCCTCTCTGTCAAGCGTGAACAAGGGTGTTCCAGAGCCCGTGCCACGCTAACAAAACGCACAGGGAAAGGCCATTGTGAACTCGACTTCATATAACGCTTTCTAGGCAAACAAGGAGTAAACTGGGTCATTTTCGAAGTCGTTGTGGATTTGGAGAGGCCTGAACCAGCGTGCGCATTTCGCTCAGTCACGTATGCACTCGAGATAGTCGGTGTATAGCTGTGTAAAACATCGTTGGCGAAATTAGAAAAAAAAAAAGAGGAAAGAAGAGACACGGTATTTGCTGCTAGCGCTGGAAGCTAAAACCAAACCGGTTGCAGCTGCAGCTTTCGGGAGAGAAGCGAAGTCCCGGAAATTTGCACCTGTTCAGCCGTAACCGTTCTATATAGCAAACGACGAGGCATTAGTCGACCCCTCCTCGTTTCTCCATAGCATCGGCTAAATGGAGGGGCATGTTTGATGATAATGGGTAGGCCACTACATTGTCCCACCCGAACGCAGACAGGCAGGTTTCACACATGTGCCGGGAGCCCGGCTTTTTGAACATCACCTTGCGTGCCGAGAGAGGGCTCAAAAT
This sequence comes from Rhipicephalus microplus, assembly GCF_043290135.1. Classification (NCBI taxonomy): domain Eukaryota; kingdom Metazoa; phylum Arthropoda; class Arachnida; order Ixodida; family Ixodidae; genus Rhipicephalus; species Rhipicephalus microplus. The sequence continues at coordinate 31,962,159 of NC_134708.1, read as the reverse complement.
GTTGGTGTCGGGTGCAAATCGCGGGCGTAGTGCATTTGTGAGCATATTCGGGCATCGTTTAGACTGTGCGCGCTCCACGTGCATAGCGTGGTGTCCTTTCCCGCCCTCGTGGGTGGAGCACCTAGGCCATCGAGCGCCATACTGGCTGAAGCTGCGGACAATGCACCCAAAATCGGCAATGTGGCATTATTTAAGCGGGAGACCTTTTCTATTTTTTTTTCAGTTCAGTTCTACAGTTCGCAGTTTTCTAACGAACACTTGGTCACTTTATCACCTCCTTTCCGCTTCTCAGTACTAGTCATGTAAAAAAAAAAAATCTGTAGTTTTTTAAGAGCGCCTCATTCTACTTGTTGTTAAAGAACCCCAGGTGGCCGAAATTGCCGGATCCCTACACTACGGCATCTTTCATAATCATATGGTGGTTTTGGGACGTTACACCCCACATATCAATCAATCATTTGACTTGTTGAACTAAACGTCTTAGGAGGAGGGTTCGCTACCAGAATAAGAGCCGCTGGATCTGGAGTCGCAACAAATGTTAATAAGTACAACTGTCATGCTGGTGTGTGCTGCTACCTCTCTCAAATAGCTCCACGCAGAAAATACAGAAGGAACTTTCATACTTCAGGTTGAAAATACGAGCGCTATTGTGGAACTACATTCATTGGGCACACGATAAACGCGATTCCGCTCTGCACGCATCAATGCCAAGAAAAGTTCTCGCCGGGGCACAGAAGTCGTTCCGTGCGCGAATACAACCGCTGAGCGCAGCTCCTTAGAAATTGAACTCAAACGACTATGCGCCTGATCTCGCTTCTAGCTCGAATAAAGGCGGTAGGTAAAGGGTGGGGACGCGTTTTTAGAAACCGGTAAAGTTTCACAGTACCGCTCGCGAAGGCGATGGACGCAGCTTCGCTCTACGTCACCGTCAAGCCGTTTTTGAAGAAAAAAACGGGTCGGAAATCCTCTTCCCCGACAAAAACCGGGTGACGTCGTGGTGACGGGACGGGTCGTTTGACGGCTGTGAGAACGAGCCCTTAGGGCCGTTCCACGCGCTTGCCGCACTGCCGCAACGCACGTGCCGGGACCCCTACCGCACGCAAGCGGGGGACTAATAAGCCAATTGGCGACGCTCTTTCACCCTCCGCAGCGACGTCAATCGGCTTATTTCTCCCCCGCTTGCGTGCGGTAGGGCTCCCAGCACGTGCGATGCGGCTGTGCGGGAAGCGCGTGGAACGAGCCCTTACGCGTGACCGCGAAGGCGACGCACATGCCGCTGCGAGTTGAGACGAGCGTGCAAACGCGTGAGGCACGAAGACAGACGGAACTACAGCGCCCCTAGCTCTCGCGTCCGTTTCTAGACCACAGTGTAGTTTTTCTTACGCCATGGTTCAGACGCTCGCTCTGAACTTCAGAGAGCAATCGCCTATGCGAGAAGCGGTGATGTGGCGGGGAGCTTCAACGGCCGTAGGCGGGCCTAAGAAGCTTCGCTCAATAACGTAAAGCATTGCCGCTACATAACTTCGATTCTACGCATACCGTGAGGACGAAATCCGAGGGCACGAACGGTGGGTGTACCAACATAAAAAGGGGCATAGGGGCATGAAAGATGCATAGGCCCGCATTGACAAATCAGCATCACCCTTATGTTGCGTTTTTTTTTTTGTGTATCCGTTTGGTGACCATAGTGCGTTTGATTGACGAAGTAGGTCAGGGTTCACAAATAAACCACGGAGTTATCCTTTTTAATGCTACCATTCCGTGCCCCTCAGGCTCACGTAGAATTTATAGATAATTAAGAAAACAAATATACGATAAGAATAAGGTTGGTTTGCGACTACCGGCCCAAGGTTGGCAAACTTAATCAAGGTCCTCCCCCTCTCTTCAAATCATTAACTACGGTGTGCCCCGTAATTGCAGAGTGGTCCAACCTTTATATACATGCCTTTGAAATTTAAATAAGCATCACTTCGTCGTTACCGAAGTTCCAGCTTTATTAATTATGTGCGCTAAACCTCTCTATACAAAGAATTTAGTCGATCTGGCACGTACTTCAATTAATTTGTTTCATCTGTACCGTACAACGACGGGTGGGGAACGCTGCATTACGCCAGTTAGAGTAAATTAGGAGCTAGAAAAAATAACCTCTGTTCAAAGACAGGTTTCGCGCACGTAACTAATGAAGTTTTAGCCTTGTGTTAAACTTGCACAGGGGTGTATGTTAGATACATATATATAGATATAGGGATATTAAGCGAAGTGTCACAGTCAACTAAACATGAGCGAAAAAGGTGCTTGGAAAGACGCCGGGAGCATGTTATTATGTACAAAAGGGGAGAAGCGTTGGCTATGGTATGTAGGTGCATCGGCATGTCACGGGAGCAGAGATTTCCTTCTTTGTTTCATTCTTTCTTTTGTCAATTTTTTTTTATCACCGATATATGCATAATCCGTATCGGTGATTGTCGCGAACATCGACGTATAACTCGGGTACGCAAGGATGCTTCTGCGAAAACTAGAACAAATCTGTTCTCCACCCCCCCACCTCTTTGTTTTTTTTTATTACTCGGATCTTTCTTTCGCAAGCTCTTAAAATATCGAACGGGCGTATGGACGATACATGCGTGAAATTCTGAGTCGTCGTGCGAATGTGAGTGAGTACTTTTGCGTGCGTGCGCGCATGCGTGCGTGTGGTGAGATGAGTGAGTTCAATGAGAGTAACCGACTGATGTGAGTGAGAGATTAAGCGAGTTTAGCAGTGAGTGAATGAGACAGACAGATCGTGGACGGTTGAACGGTTGAACGAATTAGACAGACCAATCAATCACACATAGTGCCCGGTCAATCACATGTACTATCAGTTCCCGACTGCTCATTCCTCCACGTGTTCACTGACATCAATCGTTATGAACGTCGCAACGAACGAACACAGGGAACGAAACCTTAACCTATATATTGCGCCACGTCGTCTTGAACCGGAAAAGGCAGACAGAAACGTATACAGTTACGATCGGCCATAGGCGCCGACGGTTGTTATGCAGTGAAGGGCCCCACGGGATGGCTCGGGGGCAATCGTAGAACCATTGATACGGAGCCGGCCGTTACTGGTGGCCCCCAATAAGCGGGACAGCGGAAAGGGCCCTCCACAACAGCGCTGCATTACGCACCGTAAAATAACGGTGCATCGCGGTACAAACATGCAGTTGCCTGACACGCATGAGGCTATGGTATACACTGCACGTGTATCCAAAGGTTGTACGCTGCTTGCTGTACTGCCGCCCAAGCGGATATCTTGCAGGGTACGGTGGCGTGCCCTTAGAACGAATACCTATGTATAACGAAACAACGGGTATAAATGAAACAGGAATAATTAAATTTTCAGTCAGCTTTCACGCCGTGGAACTGACTTAGTTATTTGCACATGCTACCGCTACACTTGGGCTATGGTAAGTGTGGCAACTTGTACAGTTGTACAATACGAAAGAAAATAATAAGCAACGCAGACATAAACTGTGACCGAACAAAATGAGTCAGTAGTATTCACGCTTCAACAAAAAATAGTCCAAAAAAAGACAGCGAATAACATCAAGTATCGATAATAATCGTTCGGGTATAACGTCCCAAAACTACCATACGCTTATGAGAGACGCCGTAGTGGAGGGCTCCGGAAATTTGGACCACGTGGGGTTCTTTAACATGCAAACATATCTGAGCACACGGGTTTACAGCATTTTCGCCTCCATCGAAAATGCAGCAGCCGCAGCAGGTATTCCATCCCGCGGCCTGCGGGTCAGCAGTCAAGTGCCTTAGCCACTAGACCTCCGTGGCGAGCAACACCAAGTACCGAGCTTCAGTGTCCAGGAGTATAGAGGACGGAAAATTTATCGCAACGTATCAGTCTCGGACTATACAGTGCACAGTGTGAAAAAATGGCGAAACATCTTATGTCAGAAATGTTTCGCGCCTTTTATGCATCAACTAAAGAAGGGAAGACGGATGAGTTGACGATTGAATGCATCAGCTTCAGAGATTCTAAGCTGCCAAGGTTGCTAATAGCCTTAAAGTTTAATTCATATAGAGAGTTCCGGTGACGAAGAGAAATCGGTTTCGTAACAACGACGGAAGAATCTGGTGGCTTTCGTCGGAACCATTGTCAACTTCTCGGCACCTGTATCATTATGTGAATTCCATACCACAAAGGCGTACCACACAATTAACAATTCTGTCACGCAGAAAACCGGTGGTCTAGCTATGGTTACTAATTAAGTGCGAAAAAGATGGAACTCAAAATCGAGGCCGACTGCAGACCAGCCGAGGTGATGAAGTGAAAGAGCCCGCTTGGTCAGTACGGCACTTACAGTGCAACAAGCTACGAGAAGTCTTCGTAAGCAGAAGTGAGCACTGTCAATAATTACATCAGCGACGGCGACCACAGATTTTTTATGACGTACTTTAAAGGATAGGCAGCTGGCATCACTCTATACATGAACCGCTCCACGGATAAGCCGCTATGTAACCACGGCGCACAGCATCGTGAACGCTGCACCCAATTAGAAAGACCGAAACGGCTCATAGAGGGTGGTCATGCCCCTCTAATGGAGCCCAAAGGAACGCTGAACATAAGGGGTCAAGCGAGGATGGATGCCGATCGCCCGGTAAGAGCACTTATGTTATTCGCAGAGCCCGATTTTCCTGGAGAGGTCACGTCGACGTTCGAATGACCCGTAACGGTATATGGCCCGCCTTTGTCTTATCCCCATTCGTTTTCTGTACGTTAGGATTATTTGGAAGCAATATCAAAGAAGCGAACTAGACGCATTAAAAACACTCTAGCGGGCCAGCATTAAAAAAAGACATTTTAACGGCTACAGCCATACGAGGCGAAGAAGTGCAGTGACGGGAAGAGTGTGTCATACAAAAACTTCATGTGAAGCTATCTAAGACAAAATACATAACAAGAGAATCTATCTTAAAAAAGAAAATTCACATTTGGAGCAGAGCTGTACCGTAGTAGCTAACACAGCACAGCAGCAATATAGCGAAACTTCATTCGAACGAACTGCAAAGAGCTCCATGGAAAATTTCATTAATGTGAAAGTCCGCTAAAGTTAAAAAGGCTATGTTGCAACATACTACCAAGAGCTGAAAAAATATGTCAGTCATGCAAATGAAATTTGAACCCCATTACTTGCAAAGCTGCGTGTTTCGTAAATTCTTGCTCATTTAGCATGTCTTGAAAAAGAAAAACATAGTAACCGTTTGCTGCACCTGTTCACACAGTAAAGCAGTTCTCATTAATTTCCTCACCATGTCCAAGCTCCCATGCACCTCCAGCCCAACGCTATGCCGGGCACCGAAAGAATTTACTCTATCGAGGTACATCCCAGCTTTTTTTCTCTAGCTGAAATTCCTGGTGCTTCCTTTACAATGGTTACTTCCACCTACTCCCCTTATTCCTCCTGAGGAAGGACGCTCGCCACAATTACTTCTGTGGACAATGTAGCGCTTGTCTCATTTGCGAAAGTCATTCGTGACGTAGTTCTAAAAACTCATAGCGTTGTCTGTGCCTTGTCAATCGGACGATTCTTGAGAGGCATCGGTTAGTGTCGCAAAATATTTTTTCGTAAGACTGAAATGCCCTCTGCGCTAACTTCGTTAAACTGAAACGCGTTCGCCTTGGGTCGATTGGCACTTCGGTGGGGAATTTGAAAAAGTTCGTACAAATGAATGGTTCTCTTAAGCGGTATTTTACGTTAGTAGCTAATACTGCCTTCTACTGAGTAAGCGTAGGCTATACGACTGCCTCATGTTAGCCACTGTGGGCTAAAGTTGGCGAGCCATTGTCTAATGCAGGCTATAGCAAATAGCCGACTGTTGCAAATAGCCACTATTGGCTACCATTAGCTAACCAATGTACGTTGCTAACTACTGTGGTGGCTTACTGTTGCCTGTAGCGTTGCCCGATGTTGACCACTGTAAGTAAACCCTACAGCTAAACATTCTTTGATGATGGCTACAGTGCTAACTTTATACAAGTGTTGGTTTATGTTAGCTAGCGTTAGCTGACGATTGCCTAATCAAGACTAGAATGTGCGACAATAGAAAAGGTGGCATCCGCAGGCTTACGTTAGCTAACGTTAGCTAAAGAATATCCCACCATGGCTATAGCATAAGCGACTGTTGAATAACACTGATATTGGTTGCCTGACGTTAGCTAGTGTTAGGTAACGATTATCTAACCATGGAAAATATCGACGGCTGTTCAATAACATTGACGTGAGTTGGTTATCTGCTATAGCCATTATCCGACGGTTCCCAAAGTTGGCCAATGCTGGTTTCTCTCGGCGATCAGGTATCGCGACAACGGAATAATACAATGCAGACCTACCGCCCCCGCCTTCGGGTACCTCCATTAAGCGGTGGGCACAATAAGACAGTTCCACTTAAGGAGAACGGAGCGCGCATCTTTGTGGATGCTTTGTCTCTTTGTTCTATCCGTGGCAGTCTGTAATGTCGTTCGACGCACACAGGCGCGGCTGATGCCGACCGCTTTCGCAAGCTATAATCGGCATCAGCTGCTGCTCTGGCGAAAGCTGCAGTTTAACGGTCGTTGCGAAAGCGCGCGCGGGTAACCCTGCCACGCGGTTCGAACGAGGTTTAGACAGCTTCGTGCGAGAGCCACATGTCCCGACGATCAGCGGTAATTCAAGCGCTGTCTTTTCTTTGTACAGAAACCGTGTTCTGCTGCACAGGCACAGGCGCCGGGGTAACGTCAGTAGACGTCGCATGCACCATACTGGCGGTAACGTGCGTAATTGCGATTGCAAAGAATCGTTACGTGGTTTTACCATATATATATATATATATATATATATATATATATATATATATATATATAATGTATGTGTGTGTGAGAGAGCGAGAGAGAGAAAGAAGACAAGATGATAACAAAGAGAAAAAGAAAAAAATTGGGGGACCCTTAAGGTTCACCATTAAGAGTCGAACGCGATAGCGAATTCCGTCCCCTAGTGCACCCTTCAACCGCTAAGTGCATATTTATTCATTTGTTTTGTTACATACACACGCACGCAAACAAACACGCACACAGTAGATTGGACCAGCGCGCGCTATTATCGCCGAATGGGCTCGTTTTCGTCGCGACACCTGTCGAACAAAATGCGTTAAAGGGGCCCTGAAACACTTTTTCAAGCAACCATGGAATCGATTCACTAGAACAGCTTATTACCTCACGAATTCAACGCCACAAAAATTTTAAGAATCCATCCAGTGCGGAGTGGAGCTACAGAGGTTTGTCGCGTGCTGCAATTGCATTATCTCTTCTCTCGTCCCGACGAAAGCGCTCGAAGCTTAGCAGGGAGTGGTGGCAGGGCAAAGACACTACCGCGTCTCATGACCTTTGCCACTTTTTTTTTTCTTCGAATGCGTGACTTTATCAGTGTGATCGCGCACGCACGCGTGGACAAGTAGCGGCCTCCAGCGGCTACCTCGGGAACTTGATTTTTCGGTCACAGACGCACAGACGATTTTTCGCTCACAACCAACGGGGCTGGCGCCGGCGGCGAGTTTTCTGCGACACAAGATCTTTAACGTTATCGCGTAAACCAATGTATATCTATGTATCATTTTTTCGACGCGCGGAGGGGGCCTCTCTTTCACCGTTGCGTAAAGCCGTTAAGTGGTTTGTTAGTGCCTTCACTCACGTTAATAATATCTGGGGCTTTACGTCTCAACAGCCACGATGTGATTATGCCGGACGTCGTATAGTGGAGGGCTCCGCAAATTTCGACCACATGTGCGCTTACTTCACTCGTGTTAGTACATCTGTAGTAAAACACTCTAACGAAAGCAGCCCGCCATGAGGCTAAGGAAAATATAGGGCACATGACTTCATAACTTGTAGTTCTTGTGGTGCAATCATCATGACATTATACATGGAATTATGACAGTTTTAGTTTCACGTACGCAACGGATTTGCGTACGTAGAGCGTGTAAACAGTGCGCATGCGCATAACGCAGCGGCCGCACACCGGCATCACGAAGGTATACGTGAGATTCGATTCTTTGCGTGCGTTTCTTGTGCACGTAAGCCTTCGCGGAAGCGCTCGAACAAGATAGCGTGTGAAGCGCGACAACAAGTTAGCGTGTTCAGAGTTCGCTACCGCACTGTCCATGATTTTCAGCACATGTGGCTGCGGGGTGGCTCTCAGCGCGCGTCGCTTACGTGTAGCTAAATGCGCTTAAGATAGCGTGCATGCAAGGTACGTAGACTCTTTACATTTGTGTACGTGAAACTAAAGCTCCCTTATGAAGTAAAGTGCATGACACAGCATGTTATAGCCGCGGGTATACAGAGACTGAACCAACGACATTCGGATAGGGCGTCCGATGGACGACCAGTTGAATAGGCTTCAGTACCAATTCGATGAAGACAAAGGAGATACACGAAACAAGAATTTGTCTTCATCAGCACGAATTTGTCTTCGTCAAATTCGCGCTGAAGCCTATCCGAGTATGTATACCAAGTCGCCCAAGTCAAAGTGCTACCATTTGAGCTACAGCAGCGGTCACTTTCTCGCTCACTTTATTGCGCAATAACGTTTGTGTCGCTCTGAGAGTGACAGCCAGCGCTGTTGCATCAACGCAGCGGCATCGCGGACATTGTTTGTGATATTGAGACTGAGGCACCGGGTGCCTAAACAAATGCGAAATACGATAGTCGCGTCGGCATAAGCGACGACAACGCGAAGGACAAAACTAAATTGTCACGCGGTAACATGACGCCGCAGATCGCAGAAATTTCAAACGCCATTTTGTCGTCACATCATGACGTCATCAAACGTTTTAGCCAATCGGCCATACTTGGGCCGATACAAGCAGTATTGAACCACCACGAGAGGAGCAGAAAGCTTGTAACGACTTTAAAACTGTATGTGTGCGAACTAGTGCTCTTTTTATTGCGACAAAGACTCGCCTTTAAGGCATAATATTTTTGCTAAATGTGTGCTGTTAGGCCGGTGTTGTGTATGAAGTGAAGTAGTGTCTTGTGGAATCTGTTTTCATGTATGCAGCGGTTGTAACTGACTGTGTCGCTGTAGCGAAGGCCGGCTTGAGCGAGGTGACGGGAGCGTTCTGGCTGCAACCCTTCACATGTCCATAAAAGGTGGCATGCATCTGCTTGCATCTCATTCGTCTCAACTGGAAAGTCGAGCTAAGAAAACAGGCTTCAGAGTTCTTCAGAGATAAATCATTCAGTGATGTATCTGTTTACTTAGGGTAACTTTTCAAATGAATGCCAGAAATCTTGGAAGCCATTCAAAAGCGCGTTGCATGCACAAGGTTTTCCGGGGAGTGCTAGCAATAAGCGCGAACGAGAAGGACGTAGAACGAAACAGGCAAAGGCACAGCGCTTTTTTTTTTCAAGAAATCTCGGTAAGACTGGCAGTTGTATTATTCCGAGACAAAAGATCATCGTTATAATGTCCCGAAAGCAGTCACAGGTCATCGGGACATTCACTGCCGAGATCGTGGCTGCACACATTTGTTCGAAAACACTTCCATCCTTTCTTTTTAAGGCGCGTGGTAAGATGACAAGATAAATTGTGGACGCTTATGACATTGCGAGATTAGGAAAGATGTGCGTTAGGCAACCTTTCATATCACTTTCTCACAGAGAGTGTTGTTATCTTGCTTCGACGCGGTACCATGATTTTCGCTAGTCGTAATAGTACTTCGTACACGTGCTCAGTTCAGCGACATGAACCAATGAATGTTCTTTTGTTTCTACTATTTCCGCTGCCTCGCTATATATCTATCGGTTCGGGCGAAAATAAAATATCAAAAGTAGCGCTCTGTCCCCGTTGCTTTTTTTTTTTTTCCTACGTTCTCGTCTGCTGCACTTGTTCACTCTTCATGGATGCACACCAACAAGCCCACCAACACGTTTCAGCTTTCAGGAGAGGGGGGGGGGGGGGGGAGATAAAATGTTGTCTGTGCATCTGCGCGCTTCGCCGCAAATGTCGTCGGAAGACGATAGTCTTCTGTCAGCCTTCTTTCGCGTATATCGTCGCATTTTTCAGCGCCCTTTAAGAAACACTAAGGTCTTTAGAATTACATACCGATGTGTTTTTCAGAAAAAAACACACCAACTAATACTTAAATAGTGATGCAGCACCTTAGATATTCGTAATATTTGATTTTTGATGGACAATGTTCACAAGTATGAACACATTCACTACTTTGAGATGGCCGGGACTTCAGCAAGTGTTTATACATAGGCAGGGTGGCTGAACCGTATGGCAGACTGACAGATAGAACAAATTTTCTGCGTTCAAGTATCCCAAACAAAGCCTATCATCTTTTAAACTGTAAGAAACATTGCTCCTTCGAGTTTCCTGAGTCAAATGAATTAGGGGTCGTGCGACTTTCGCCAATAAATCTCTCCATCTTATCGACAATAGATTCTGAAGTTTCTACGCCGGAAATTCCAATCACAACAGAGTGAAACGACCATTACAGGTACCCGCACACGTCGCAATCACACTGAACTGTCACATACCACTCTTCAAAACATTCATCGACCATAGGAGTCAAAGTGAACGACCTTAAAACTACGCAATCAATTATAACGATCTACGATAAAATTGATTGCACAAGGCGAGATACCAAGTCTACAGACAGAAACTTACGTCGAGCTTATAGACTTGAGTCTGTCGCGAATGAAAGCGCAGATCACGAGGGTCGCCTTGATTAATGAGCCGGCACGAACGACGGCTCTAAAATTTCCCACAGATGTCGCGTATACACTTTCCACACTCGCTATACTCCGCGCGTCTCTCATTTATTCCGATAAGAGCTACTCACGCTAAATTCGCCCGAAACGATCCGAAGATGCCTCCAACGAGCCAAACGGGTCACGTGTATAAACGAGACGCTGTGCAAACACTTCGAGTGCGATGCGCCAAGAGATTCTGCGATGAAGATCTCGACGTTCGTACAGGAGCTATACAGCGGTGTACGCTTTGAAAGATTGCCGAACCAAACAAAATATCGATCTAAATACCTAGAATTAGGTACTATCGACGCCAAGACATCTATCTGAGTACAGTCAACTTGTCCCCCAGCGTTGTTTATGAATGTGCGTCTATAAGCCTGTTCCGTAATCTGAAAAAAAAAAAAATTCGTCATCCGTGTCTCCAGAGTTCAAAAGGAGGACGGCGATTGATTGATATGTGTGGTTTAACGTCCCAAAACCACCATATGATTACGAGAGGCGCCGAAGTGGAGGATTCCGGAAATTTCGACCACCTGGGCGAAGGTGATTATTACAGCGAACGCTGGTGACTCACCTACGATTTAGAGGAACCGATGAGCGCCTGTATTTAAATTCATTTAAAGGCAGTGACTCTGCTAAAGTTACAGAAAATCATTTTACCCTGCTAACATATTCATTATGCTGCAGTATGACATAGTGGCAGATTCTATTTAGTACAGATTCAAATAAAGCTTTGCCTCCGACAGCAATACAATAACCCAAACAAAATGCCCATTGCTACCTATAACGCATACGCTTGACTGAATACGTGAGCGGCACTAACGATAGGTACTAGCACATGCAGAAAACACGCGGAAATAGAAGTAGGACGACACTTAACTCCACAGTTTCTTTTGTAAACGTGCAACGACGTGCCATTGAACCATCACCTGTACACATTTGCAATGCTGTGCACGTCTTGTGTACTAACGTTTTTTTTTTTCAGGGGCGAAGGTGCTTAAGATGTGTGTCGGTCGTCACCTGTATTTATGCATGTATGTACTAACCACCTCACAGCATATCCACGGAATGAATGATGATGAGTGGGGCGAAGCTCCGGAGGGTTTCGTCGGCAAACCATGAGTCATCCGCTGGCCGCGTCTGTCTGACGTACGGACGCACGGACGGAAGCGCGAACGGACTGACGAACGCTTCGCCTCACTTATCATCACTCACTCCGTGGCTATGCTGTGGTTTTTTGTTGGTTTTCCATGAATGCTACAAGATTTTGTAAGTATGCTTCCGAGTATGTATGTATGTATGTATGTATGTATGTATGTATGTATGTATGTATGTATGTATGTATGTACGTACGTACGTACGTACGTACGTACATACATACATACGTACGTACGTACGTACGTACGTATGTATGTACGTACATACATGTACGTACATACATACGTACATACATACATACGTACGTATGTATGTATGTACGTACATACATACATACGTACGTATGTATGTACGTACGTACGTACGTACGTACATACATACATACATACGTACGTACGTACGTATGTACGTACGTACGTACGTATGTATGTATGTATGTATGTATGTATGTATGTACGTACGTACGTACGTACGTACGTACGTATGTATGTATGTATGTATGTATGTATGTATGTATGTATGTATGTATGTATGTATGTATGTATGTATGTATGTACGTAAGTAAGTATTTTCCATGGTCTTGTTTACGCCATAGGCTGCCACGATTGTACATCGGTGAGACCGGTGATTTCAAGAAAAGGGTTAAACGAGACGAATATGACGTCATGAAAACCACGCACAGCTTTGAATGCCTTCGATAAACATGCGAAATCTACAAGCCACCAACTTGACTGGTCAAGCGCACGTGTTCAAGCCGAAGAAAAGGTTGCATCATGCCTTGCACGTCGAATACCTGCACATACATATGACTGCACATAAGCTGAACAGGTGCAATAGGACGCTTTTGACAATGTACTCTAAGGGCTTACATCACATACTTAGGCGAGCCTAAATACGCTGTGCCTTTTCTATGGCTGCTTAATGTGAACAAGACTCCCGTATCAAGTGGCGAAACGTAAGCAAACTGTGCTCTTCAATAAGGTGTATGCTTTAGCATTTATAAACACTAAGAAGCAACAGTTATGCACTGTCTTTTTTATATCAGGCTTCTTGTAGCTGTTCGGATCAGTTAATTAGCATTCATTCAAAATAGGAAGGTTCACGGGCAGTAGTTGCATCCGAAGGTGCGACTTATTAAGCCTTGATCATGCTTATTCTGTGATGCTTATTCTGTGATGGTCGCACAGACTGCTGCCAGTTTCCACGACACTGGTCAGGTTTTTCGGAAATTCCATGACTTTTCCAGAAGGGTCCAAATTCCCTGACTATTCCAGGTTAGCGTGTTTAGAAGAAGTGGTTAACGATTTACAGTTCTGGTTACTCTACTATGGGAGAGCTTGAAGCCGTCCCCAAGTGTCCAGGGGACACTGTAATGTAAAGTATACAAATTATTCCAGTAGAATTGGCAGTGCAGTGTCATGTTCGTGGAGCCAATCCAACAAGTAGTAATGGCACTCATGTTATACTGACAAGCCTCCGTTTTTGATCTCGTTAAATTGCAGATTTCGGCTGTCAATCGAAATAGCTTCACTTGTAAACTACGCAATGAAAAGTAATGCGAAAATGAAAGTAAACTTTAATGTTATCCTTTAAGCAAACGAATGCGAGGTGAAAAAGTTGTTTGAGACGGGGCTGCTTGTATGTTTACCGAGGATTCTTCGCGAATGAAAGAGCTGGTTGAACCAAAAAGCCCAATAACTACAACAATCATAAATAAAATACATACTTTATTATTAGTTAATTTTTGTCATTTCAATTAGTTTTGGTTCGTTATTTCGTCCACCTAAACGTTCAACGTTCTCAGTGAACGGAGGGAAACGCGATGGAAGAACAGATGCAGGAATCAGATTCATTCATTCATTGGCTGCTTAGTTGGTTGAATGAGCGTGTTGCAGTAAGTGGAATGTGGTCGATATATGGATGCCCCTCTAGAAAGTTTCTAGAACCTGCAGTGAACACCGACTTTCCATGTCCGCTTCACGGAGCAGGCCACGAAGAAAACAACGCAAAACCTTACACGAGCCGAAGAAATGCTAGGTTGCCAGCTCGTCCAAAAAGAAAATAAAAAGAAAAGAAAACCACCCAGAGACACAATTTCAACACAATAGACACTGACGCTCCGCGCAACACAAAAGAATACGCTTCAAACTTTTGTAAAGGACAGAGACAAAGTGGCGCTGGTTGCGATCGCGAAAATGCGGGACACTACACGCCAGACTGTCGAGCATGCATGCATGCATGTATGTATGTATGTATGTATGTATGTATGTATGTATGTATGTATGTATGTATGTATGTATGTATGTATGAATGTATGTATGTATGTATGTATGTATGTATGTATGTGTGTGTATGTATGTATGTATGTGTATGTATGTATGTATGTATGTATGTATGTATGTATGTATGTATGTATGTGTATGTGTATGTATGTATTTATGTATGTATGTATGCATGTGTATGTATGTATGTATGTATGTATGTATGTATGCATGTGTATGTATGTATGTATGTATGTATGTATGTATGTATGTATGTATGTGTGTGTATGTATGTATGTATGTATGTGTGTATGTATGTATGTATGTATGTATGTATGTATGTATGTATGTATGTATGTATGAATGTATGCATGAATGTATGCATGAATGTATGTGTGTATGTATGTATGTATGCATGCATGCATGTATGTATGTATGTATGTATGTATGTATGTATGCATGAATGTATGTGTGTATGTATGTATGTATGCATGCATGCATGTATGTATGTATGTATGTATGTATGTATGTGTGTATGTATGTATGTATGTATGTATGTATGTATGTATGTATGCATGAATGTATGTATGTATGCATGTATGTATGTATGTGTGCATGCATGAATGTATTTATGTATGTATGTATTATGTATGTATGTATGTATGTATGTATGCATGTATGTATGTATGTATGCATGAATGTATGTATGTATGCATGTATGTATGTATGTGTGCATGCATGAATGTATGTATGTATGTATGCATGAATGTATGCATGAATGTATGCATGAATGTATGTGTGTATGTATGTATGTATGTATGTATGCATGCATGCATGCATGCATGTATGTATGTATGTATGTATGTATGTATGTTTTGTTTCGCAGTTCATGTCGCATCTTTTCCCAGTCGTGCGTAAGCTTCTATCAAGAGCACCACATCAAACAATTATATGAACAAAAAATAGTAAAATCTCCTCCTATTTTAGCCCCACTCCCATCACATGCTCTTTCTCCGGCAGGCGCACATGGGCTGGCTTCTTTCCCGTTTCCGATCCCATTGAATGTTTCATCCTCTAGGTACAGAGCATCGACACCGGATGTATGTACATACAGATAAGGCTATCCGAGCGTACAGTGAGCGACGAAAAAAGGAATAATAAATAAACACAGCGAGAGCCTGTTTTTCTTGGCAGCGAGCGCGCGGATATGTCGTATCCTCTTCGGCGGTGCGACAGCGAATCGCACTTGGGAAGCGTGAGACATACGACTTGTTTTTCGCGACGCCCACCGAGGTATATAATTCTTTATTCCCGCTCAATGCGTCCTTCAAAGTATAACGCGACGTTGTCGATATATGAGTGAGTCCTCTACGCTCATATGGACACGAACTATCAGGAGTGCCTTTTTTTGAAAGCAGTATCCGTGTCTTCGACGGTTGCCCAATTCGACGGTGTTGCGTGTTGGTGGCCCTGAACAAGATACAGCAGGATATGAAAAAAAAAAACAAAAAAGCCGACTGTTGTTCACGCTCAATACGAAGTTCCGATAAGCAGACTACTACAGGGTGCCAAACAGACCTTCTATGCAACAACCCGCTGGGAGCCGAAAACTTCAAGACTACCATATATGGCCTCAAGTATCTTCAGGCCATATATGGCCTCCAGATATGTGAACTGATATATCAGTCGTCATATCTGGGACAACTGGCATTACCGCTGAGACGCACCAACACGACATGGCCTTACATGCCGCGTCAAACGCAAAAAGGCGACCATCGGCGCCAACACGAGCAACGAAAAAAGAAAATCGTCGCCGTATGATGACGTCAGCCTATGACGCCACCATGGCGCCAAAAGCCGCCGTAACTTGACGTTCCTCGTGTACCATCATGACGCTACTGTGACGTTCCACACGTTAAGTCCAATGATGACGTAATCAAATGACATCATCACTAGGGGCGTGTACTTCTCGGATAGTTGGTTGAACATAAAGTATAGGGGAAGCAGCGCAAAAGGCCGCGTTACGACCGTGATCCCCTACGTTATCATCGCTTGATCAAAGGCGGGCCGATCACGGGGGCAGTGTTAAAACGCGCCAGGTGGTGCAAAAAGCTTCCCCTCCCTCCGATGTCAGAGGCCGTTTAAACCACGTTGACTATGGGAAGTCTTCGCGCGGGACCGATACAGTCCACTTGTATATGTCGTTCCAGACGAACACAATCGACTAAGAAGGAAAAGATGGCATTGGCCTTTCAATCGAGTCGTCTTCAGTAAATGTTTACACAGGGCACCTCGTGACTTTTTTTTTTTCGCAGTTGCCACAGTCACGAATTAATGGCTCGCTACATCAATGCACGCAAATAACGACTCTGAACTCTCGTCAACTTCTCGAGGAGGGCCTTACGGCAAACGCTGCCTTCGTACGACATTGCCACATACCTCCGCATTAGTTTAAGAAAACCGGGGCAGCACGCCACGAACAGAAGTAGAGTCGCGAGACTTGCGAAAAACCTGGAATCCTGAATCCAAAACCGGCCTCGGGGTTTCCAAATCAGTCCAGCGATCCGTTAAATTAGACAACTTACCCTGTCTTGAAGGAGCGGAACGTCACGTTTCGAGGTGGAATCTGCGCACCCCAAACTTTTTGCTGCAGACTCTGCATGCGCATCTGCCGCGTCTTGTGACGGCGTGCAGTCCTGCTAGAAGGGGGCGGCCACTCCGCTATTTGCCAAACAGAGATGGGGAGGCAGGGGAAAGCGCGAAGACTGCCCCATACTTTGGTTTAACAGGGAAGCTTCGCCTCCTTAAATAGGAGCACTGCGCCCGCCTATGATTGGTGGGACATGAGATGACATGTGGGGTTTAACGTCCCAAAACCACCATATGATTATGAGAGACGCCGTAGTGGAGGATTCCGGAAATTTCGACCATCTGGGGTCCTTTAACGTGCACCCAAATCTCAGTTCACGGAGCTACAGCATTTTCGCCTCCATCGAAAAATGCAGCCGCCGAAGCCGGGAATCGATCCCGCGATCTGCGGGACAGCAGCCGAGTACCTTAGCCACTAGACCACCGCAGCGGGGGGTGGGACATGAGAGACACCTTTGCCGTGCAGAGGGAGTAGCCAGGACAGTGACGACGACGACGATGATGGTGGTGCTGATGATGTAATTCTAAAAAAAAACTTGCCGCTGTCTGCTGTGTCCACGACACCACTACGCCGACGCTAATTCCCGAGTACCGCGTCCCTGCTTGCACCCGTAACTCTCACCTTGTCATCACCCATCACCGTGACGCTTGGGCGCTATTGGCGACGCAATAACCTCGCCGCGCGCGTGATATAGCCCCCTTACATCATGGAGCTTCGCGCTACCATGAAATACTATGGCGCCAGTTACAGACCCGTACGTTTCCTACCCCATCTTTTCGCCATCTTATACACCCTGCGATATACCCCTCCCCTTTGTGCGTTTTCTGACAAAAAAGAGCTAACCTAGACCATATCATGTGGAGGTGTACTCGAAACCCACCACCCAATTCTCGACGCATTAATAGTAAGGAGCAGTGGGAGGCTGCTATGTGCAGCTCGGCGCCCAAGGTCCAGGACCAGATCTTGGATTGGGCCAAGAGGGTAGCGGAGACCTACGCTGGGTAGGCTCCTCTGACACTCCACCACCGCACCTTTCCCTCTTGGGATGAATAAAGTTTTCCTCCTCCTCCTCCGCGCGCGTACATAGCCCCTATGACTCGCCAGTGGAATAGTACGGGGCGATGCGCAACATCTGCGACTTCACTTCTTCGTCACGCATCCCTGAAGCGGACTGTGCGACGGCATATAGACACTCAACGGCTCAGCGAGCTCGCCTTGACGACGTACACGGGACAACCCCAGGACGTCCGGGGGGGAGGGGGGGGGACCGAGCGACAACGACGCTCCGCGAACCGTGAATCACCGTGCATGCTTCGAGTCGAACGCGTGCGGGGTGCTTCTACTAAACAGAACAACGTGCGAGAGCGCGCGCGCTTGCAAAAGAGATTGGCATCGACGTTCGATCGAATCGCTGCACGCGTCGTGCGCGACACGTTGCCAAGCGAGACACGACTACGTAAGAGGCTAGCGCCAAGCGGCTGCTGTGACGCAACAGTAATTAAGAAAAGGGAATCGAACCTGTTCTGTTCTGTTCTGTTTTAACTGTTTTGCTGTGGAGAGGTTGAGGTGCCTATTGCCTCGGCTACTCCATATCCAAAGTTCTGCAGCGAAAAATAAATTAGTAATACAGAACGGTACCCAAAAATTAACAATACGGAAAAAAAACGTAATAGCACACTGACAACAGCTCAAATATCATGCCAATACACAGTTTTATTCGCGCATTTCACACAGTCATAAACTACTTACACGCACACCTTACTAATCTAATGTCAGTATATACATGACCACATTTTATAAAATACCCATCTCTGGCTGTCAGTCATAGGCGCTTGTCCAGTCCGGTCTCCACTAAAAAGTCTGTCAGGAAGATTATTGCCTTTTTCTGGAGATGCATCCCAGGCCATGGTCCAAGTAGTAAAAAAAAAAGAAGAAAAAAGAAAAGAATCGAACCTCACCTTCACGCTTGCTGCGAACCTCACATATACGTACTATTAACAGCAAAAGTTTGCGGGACGCGCAGTAATCGATAAAGCTAAATTCCCGCTTTGTCTGGGAATGTTGTTTCGGTATATAACAGCTGTATCTTGCCGGTACTTAGCTACGGAGCAGAAACCTGGATACTAACAAAAAGGGTTCGGCTTAAATTGAGGACGACGCAGCCACCAATGGAAAGAAAAATGGTAGGTGCAACCTTAAGAGACAAGAACAGAGCAGAGTGGATTAGAGAACAAACGGGGGTTAGGGATATCATAGTTGAAATAAAGAAGAGGAAATGGACATGGGCCGGGCATGTAGCGCGTAGACAGGATAACCGGTGGTCATTAAGGGTAACTAACTGGATTCCTATAGAAGGCAAGCGGATTAGGGGGAGACAGAAGGTTTTGATTGATTGATATGTGTGGTTTAACGTCCCAAAACCATTATATGATTATGAGAGACGCCGTAGTGGAGGGCTCCGGAAATTTCGACCACCTGGGGTACTTTAACGTGCACCCAAATCTGAGCACACGGGCCTACAACATTTCCGCCTCCATCGGAAATGCAGCCGCCGCAGCCGGGATTTGAACCCGCGACCTGCGGGTCAGCAGCCGAGTACCTTAGCCACTAGACCACCGCGGCGGGGCAGGAGACAGAAGGTTAGGTGGGCAGATGGGATTAAGAAGTTTGCGGGTATAAATTGGCAGCAGCAAGCACAGGACCGGGTTAACTGGCGGAACGTGGGAGAGGCCTTTGTCCTGCAGTGGACGCAGTCAGGCTGATGATGATGATGATGATGATGATGATGATGATGATGATGTAATTTCGAAATAAATGTTCCATACTGCACTTGGCATTTCGACCTATACAATCACCAGCTTGATTACAAGCATTAAGCACTGATATAGCAGAAATTTGCATTTGTTGTGAATCCGACGTCCCGCAAACTTTTGTTGTTCATATGCATGAAATATAACACGCGCGTACATTCTATGTTCACATATGTGAACGTATAATGTACATACCGACCAGTTCTGAGCGTCGTTTTCTTCACAAAGGTGACGTCAACAAAGGGCACAAGTGAAGCCCATAAATTCAGAAAAAAAAATGGCATATCCAACGTACAGTGGGAATCGAAGATATGCGAAGCACGAATGAGGAAGGGTGA
Organism: Rhipicephalus microplus; assembly: GCF_043290135.1. Lineage (NCBI taxonomy): Eukaryota > Metazoa > Arthropoda > Arachnida > Ixodida > Ixodidae > Rhipicephalus > Rhipicephalus microplus. The sequence goes on along the minus strand of NC_134708.1, from coordinate 31,942,150 downwards.
CAGGTCACTTTAAAATCAGCACAACGTTAAGAGAAAAGCTTTACATAGTTACCCCGAGCGCGAAATTAAACTTCCGTTTTCATGACTTTGGCACAAAGTTGGCTCACGCGCTGATCATATTTACCATTGACTCATTAACGCCGAACACAGCCACATCTACCTCTACAGAGACGCGTTTAACTTTCGCGTTATTAATGGTTCCATTAGTAAGAAAATAACAATCTTTTTTTTTTATTGCTACCACACGAGAGTGCATCTATAAAGCTCTTTGACTTGGACAGCGGTGCTTTTGCTGCTGCAGCCCCATGGCGTTTTCATTGGTCGACCCGGAACAGGATTTGTTGCTACGCGGCGGCGAACCTTTAATTTCATTGGTCGTCCTAGAATAACTGACAGCGCCACGGGTTGGAAACATAAAGAAGTAGGACACGTCTATTGGTCGATCTAGAGAGGACTCGCGCTTTCCAATGGTCTTTTCAGAGCAACTCACTCCGCGCCTGATTGCACTCACTTGTTCGGCCGCCAGATGGCGCATTGGGGCTCACATAGGGCGAGCAGCATACGTCACTTCCGTCACTTTGCAAGCAAGCTCTTGGTCGTGCTTTTCAGCGGCGACCAGAAACGCACAGAGCGAAAGCGCGAAAAGCTTCAGGGAGTGGTTTAGTTGACGAGTGCACACAAAGAAGTTCCGTTGTAATCTCACGCGGAGCTTCCCGATGTTCCGCTTGGAAAGACTCGGCTTCGCGCAATCCCAGTGCTAGCGCCAGCATTTCACGGCGCAGCTGTTGGCATCCGCCATAAGCGCAACCGACAGAACGAACGCGGACGAAACAGAGCTAACGAGGACGAAAGAAGGTCTCTCGATATACCGAGTCACAAGTCCCTAACCTCTATTTCGGCCTCCGTCACGCTCGCTGTCCTCTCGGTCGGAGTAGGGAGCCCACAACGGGCGGTCATGTAGGTCGGAGCTCGTGCGCTGGCCCGTGCACACAAACTGTCTTCGCATGTCGTAACGGGGATGTCAGCGTTTTGCTTCGTTCGCGACGCCGGCAATGCACGATTCGGTGCGTAGCCATCGAGCGTTGGCACTTTTGTGGCAATATGTAACGAACGTTGCACTGCTATACTACAACTTCGGAAGAGTGGTTTGTTGGGCGAGTTGGTTCAGCATCGCAGTACAAGTTCGCGCAAAAGAATTTTCGTTAACCAGTCCAGCCTTCCTGGTATGCCGTTTGCGCTGTGTTTGTCAGGTTCTGTCTTCTTCCCTGCCTTCTGCGCAAATTTCTACTGCGGCACGGCATCAGACGACCCAAAACTTCGATCGCAGTTTGCGTTGTGCAATTGTCGGTGAATATTTTGGCGCGCCACTCGAAATCTCGCAGTGTGAAACACCAATGGATTCTCACTGACCACAACCGTCATTCAGCGTTTGTTAGCGTCAAAGCGCGAGACAGACGTGCGATTTTCTGTGCGATGCTGCGTGCGGTGTGACAATGCGACAGCCGGAGTGGTGACGTTTCGTGATGATGATGATGATGATGATGATAATGATGATGATGATGATGATGATGATGATTAAAGGCCTCCCCTTTGAATCAGGGTGACGGCATGCGCCATCTAGCCTACCTTAATAGTTCGAGTTTAAATTTTGTCCCTCAACTCGGATGTCTTTTTAATTTTGCCCAGCCGCTACTCTTGGCTGGGATGTTATTTTATCGACTTCTCTGCTTTTCCTCCACCAATACACCAGCCGCTGCTTAGTAATACCTACTGCTGACCAGTTAATGCTTCCATCAACCGCGAAGCCCAGCGCCTCAGGAAGTGTGACCTTCCCCCCATTTCTATCCGGCTGAATCTTTTGGCATTCCATGACTATGTGGTCGATTGTTTCTTTATTTATGCCACATCCAACACATGTCTCATCCTGTGACGAACGTATCATAGCATCGCACCGCCGCATAGCGGGTGCGGCGAGCGTAAAACCGGTCAGATATTTTCGTCGCCACATCGCACCGCCGCATGAGAGCAGCCAATCACAACGCGAGCAGACAAGTGACGTCACGCCGCTAGTGGCGCCATCTCCCTGTAGCCACTCTCATAACCCGTGATTCAGGCCAGCCAGTTCAAGCGAGTCGATGGAGCGGTGCGAGCGTGGATTTGCTGACATCGCCGACAGCGGCGGCGTGACAAACATCGGGTACATTACCCTGGTGACGCGATATTATTCCGGACTGAATAAAGTGATGTCTGAAGTGTGCCATTTCTGCACGACAACGCCCGCTTTGAAACCGTTGGCGAGACCGGAGATTGCGAGCAGCGATGCATGCAAGGTCATTTCGCGGGTAAACACGGCTACCAGCGTCTCTGAGCTGGCTCGCTCCGCTTCCACCTTTGCTCTTCACATCGATGGCATCGAGAAAGTAATAGCGTATGCAAGCGCATTACATCATTATCATCATCATCATCATCATCATCAGCCTGACTACGTCCACTGCAGGACAAAGGCCTCTCCCATGTTCCGCCAGTTAACCCGGTCCTGTGCTTGCTGCTGCCAATTTATACCCGCAAACTTCTTAATTTCATCTGCCCACCTAACCTTCTGTCTCCCCCTAACCAGCTTTCCTTCTCTGGGAATCCAGTTAGTTACCCTTAACGACCAGCGGTTATCCTGTCTACGCGCTACATGCCCGGCCCATGTCCATTTCTTCTTCTTGATTTCAGCTATGATATCCTTAAGCCCCGTTTGTTCCCTAATCCACTCTGCGCATTGCAACCGAGTGCAAAGCAATAGTGTTGTCAAAAACAAGCGCTCGTTGTGACGAGCTCGCGTGTGAACGGCGTATAGGCGACGACCGGCGCTCGCCATGCTAGGCCTACCTGTCGGAGTCATGAATAATCAGCTGTTACCGCCGTTGCGACGTGCTTGTCATTCACGAAGACGTCTTATTCATTATCTTTTTTTATGGAACGAAGCGTGTGCAATGTTGTTTGTTTCGAGCTTTATTACGAGGACACAAAGTCGTCCGACGGCGCATGCCGAGGTGCCGCATGGGGGCGGAACCAGCCGCCGATGGCTCCCCCGTGTGTCCCAAAAACGTTGCACGCGGCACGGCACATCGCACGGAAAGTCGCACGTCTGTCTCGCGCTTAACTTGGCAGTCAACAGCATTGTTGCGCGCGACTAGCGGCCTGAGTTAAGAACCAGCGGCGATAAAGGGGACATCGGTGACGATGGCCCCGACGGCCTTCGTGCTTGTCTCCACCGGCTACCGTGTTTTTTGTTTCGGGTCGGCGCTGCGCGCCAATGCACTGCAGTCAAGCGTTACCCGTGCGGTGAGCGTTGCGTGCTCGCAGTGCGCTACGCGGTAAACAAATAAACAGGCTCCAGCAGCGCGTGACCGACGTTACGTACCTGAACGAGACAGCCACGAGAGGAAACGCTTAAATTACGGCTGTGTTGTCAAGTTCTCCTCGGTGTTGTCCTTGACTCGGTGATCTCTCGGTTCCAAATTAAGTCTGCCTGTGGGACTGCAATTACGATAGCATTCAGTTCCTTCAACATCACTGCAGTATTCCAGATAAACATATTTTGATAAATGGCTTCAAAGTGTGCTGGCCTGATTGATCGATCGACCAACCAAACAGCCCATTTATTTATTTACTTATTTATTTATTCATTCATGTATTTATTTATCTATTTATTCATCGAGTGAGTGAGTGAGTGAGTGAGTGAGTGAGTCTACGTCTGTGAATCGCTTCACGAATGTTTTCTCGACCACGCTGACTTATGCGCACTCCTGTCACAGAACGAGCGCTAAAAATGGGCGCGCCGCCGAATTCTTGCGATAACGGGCGGGAGAAAAGCCGCGAGGTCAAAAGAAAAAAAAGAAAGCAAACATCCAAGGCCCCCGGGCGCACGCTCTCCCCTCGGAAGCGTGGCTTCGCCGACGAACCTCCTCACCCCACATCGGCGGCCGAGCAAGCACTCGATTTTTCTAGAAGGAAAGGGGCGTGGTCATACCGAGTTGAGTCATCCGCCGCGGAGGGCATCCCAACCGTCTCGCCCTCTCCCCAGCCTTCGCTGCGTATCGCGCCGACGAAATGACGAGAACCTTCTCGAATCTCGCGCGGAGGGTATTTAATCGAGCAGCCGAGGTGAGAGATCAGGAGAAGACGGAAGTTAGCGCCAGAGTGCGTAGGGATTCCGCCGTGTAGTCGGCGAAGGTTTTGTCTGTAGGGACAAAGCAGGAGAAGAAGATTTCCACCTGAGGGGTGAAGGCTCGAGCTACCGGCAAGAGCGTGTGTTTACCGCTATCGAGCGAAGACGCGTGGCAACAGCTGCGTGTGTGAAGCCGACGTGTTTCCGGCGAAGAAGTTTGAAGCTTGGAGAGTGGCCTATTGAAGACGTGAGGTTTCCTGGAAGAGAAACTTCGGCGAGGTTTCCTGGAAGAAAAATTTCGAGGGCTGCGGAACGACAACAACGCGGGACTTTGAGTGAGTTATTCTCGGAAGAGTATCATCCAGACTTTTGCTCCAAGAACTTTGGACTGGATAGGTTTCCTGTCTCTTAAGTCTTTAAGTGTCTTGGTTGTTCAATGCATGTGACTGCATTGTAGGGTGTATTGTTGTCTGTGTCCGTTGTTTCGAGTGTGGCTGATTGTACCGTGCAGTACGTTGTTTGATTGGTGACATATTGTATGCAACTATTGTGGAGTGTGCATTCTCGTGTATTGTTTTCGATCTGCCATTATTGAGAATATAATTTTGTTTGTTTATCAACTCTCGGCTCTGACTTGTTCTTTGGGTCACAGTCGGCGTCCGCTGGCACGCCAAAAAGGACCACTTCTAAATTGTCCACGCTTTCGTGGTGCGGTTCGGGGGGCCGATACTTCGGCCCTTGGAATTAGCCCGGCGATCGCCTCCCTAATTAACGGGACCAGTGTGACAATTAAGCTGGCGTCCGCGACACAGGACCTTTGGTGCACAGTGTGTCCAAAGTAGTGAGAAAGAGCCTCGAGTTGTGATAGTGCTATCGGAACGATTTTGTGTGTTGTTCAGTGTTCTCGTGACCCAGTGCAGGGGAGTGTTCCGATAGATTGATTTAGGCAGATACTTTTTACACGTGGAAAGGTTTTATTTGCGAGACACAATGGATCCCGAAAAGTTAGTCGCTCTTGGTGAGAAGATGGGTCTTTCTGGCGCCGAACTACGGAAATGGGTAAGCCAGAAGGAGAAAGAGGCGGTGGAGAGAGAAAAGCTGGCAGCTGAAAGGGCGAAAGAAGAAAGAGAGGCAAAGGAGCGACAGATGAAAGAAGAAAGAGAGCAGCAGTTGAAGTTGGAGCTGGAGAGAGAAAAGCTGGCCGCTGAGAGCGCGAGAGAAGAAAGACAGGCAAAGGAGAGACAGCTGAAAGAATAAAGAGAGGAAAGGGAACGGCAGCGGCAGCACGAGATGGAACTCGAGCGGTACCGTTTGCTACAGCGAAGTGAAACTCCGGTCCAAGCTAGAGTTGAAAGCAGCGAACGGGAAGAGCATGGCTTCCGCTTGAACCCAAGCAAGCTGCTCGTAGCGTTTGATGAGAGGAAGGACGACCTTGACGCGTACCTTCACAGATTTGAGACGATTGCAAGGAGCCAGAATTGGCCGGAACATCAATGGGCAACTGCTTTGAGTGCCTGCTTGAGTATTGAAGCGCTCAGTGTGTACGGTAGGCTGACGCCGACGGATGCAGCCAACTATGCAAAGGTGAAAGCTGCTTTGCTGAAGCGATTTAGATTTACTGTAGAAGGTTTCCGGGACAGATTTCAGACAGGAAAGCCAGCTGATGGTGAGACGGCTACGCAGTATGCCGCCCGACTTTGCCATTATTTCGACAGATGGATTGAACTTTCAGGGACAGAGCAGGAGTACGATGAGCTTAGAGAGCTCCTAATTAGAGAACAATTTCTTACTAGTTGTCACCCAAGCCTGTCACTGTACTTGAAAGAGAGGAAGGCTGACTCACTTGAAGACATGCTTGAATTGGCTGATCAATTCTTGGAAGCGCAAGGTGGCACTAATTTGGCCAAGGTCAAGAAGGGTTGTACCGAGGAGTCAAAGAAATTGGCTCCCGAAGAAAAGAAGCGTGCACCAGAGAGCATTCCACGATGTTTTCTGTGTAACCGACTGGGTCATCGCGCGAAAAACTGTCGAACGATCTTTACGAGCCCTACGGTTGTAAAATGTTTCAAGTGTGGTCAGACTGGGCACAAAGCAGACGCATGTCGAAACGGAGCGAGTCAAACTCACCAGGTGTCCTGTGTGCTAGCAGCACCGAAATTCGATGATAAGGCCGTCACAGATGGATTCGTAGAGTTGAAAAGTGGGGAAAAAATTTCTATTGTGGGTGCGGTGATGGCAAAACAGCCAACCGGTGTTTCGAAGGGAATGCCAACGCTTCCTGGAAAAGTTGCAGACAAAAAGATTACGGTGTTAAGACATACCGGCAGCTCCACTGTTATCGTGCGGAGAAATCTGGTACGGGAAAGTGAGTTAACAGGCAAAATGAAACCGGTTTGCCTAATTGACCGTACAGTTCGGATGCTTCCCGAAGCAGAAATCGAGGTTGAAACCCCGTACTTCAGCGGGAAGGTTACTGCTTTATGCATGACGACCCCCCTGTACGACCTTGTCATCGGAAACATCGACGGGGCGCGAGGACCGAATGATCCGGCAGGCTTGGGAGAAGACCCTAAGATAGAGCCCTCGCCAACCCAGCGACCGCGAGATACAGTAGAGGAGCATCCCGTGACGGATCTCACTAGAGCCCAAGGTGAAGCCGCGGCGCAAGAGACAGTGAATGAGAAGATGATCGTGTTGAATGAGTTCACGGGCCGAGCAACTGGACTTACGTCGGCATGACCTCAACCGACCGACAGTGTAAAGGAGACGGAGTTGGCCAGCCGGGCAAAATGTTGAGACATGATCAAGCTCGTAAATAAACAGACAGGACCCGTCGAATGTTATGACCCGTTAACGGTGTCGGAAGTGACAACGATGGCTGAGACGACGCCTCAGATACCGTCGTTGGAAAAGGCTCGCCGAAAAAGAACATGGAAAAACAAGAAGAGATCGAGCGAGCACCACAAGAAAGGGCGCAAGCGCCGCTCAAAGTACACAGGATAAGTGCTGAAGTCGAATCAGAATGTGTTTGGCAGTGCTGAGTGCCATATGTTGTGTTAATGTTGTGTTATCCTGTGTCACAAGTGTCGAAGTGTCTGTGCTGTGATGTGATGTATAGTGTTGTATATTTGTTGTAATGAGAGAACTTTGTACGTTTGTATTGTTTGGAATGTGTGATGAAGTGTTGTAGTCATGTACCTGTGGCTATATTTCATGTGTTGTGGAATTGAACTACAATGTACGATTGTATTGAGCGATCTATTGCGAATGTGAAGTGTCATGAGCGACGGTTTGTGTTACAGTCTTTCAGAGTGTGTGGTGACTGTTCGCGCTCGTTTGTGTGGTTTTGAATATTATGAGATAATATTCTTAAAGTGGGGGGCAGTGTCACAGAACGAGCGCTAAAAATGGGCGCGCCGCCGAATTCTTGCGATAACGGGCGGGAGAAAAGCCGCGAGGTCAAAAGAAAAAAAAGAAAGCAAACATCCAAGGCCCCCGGGCGCACGCTCTCCCCTCGGAAGCGTGGCTTCGCCGACGAACCTCCTCACCCCACATCAGCGGCCGAGCAAGCACTCGATTTTTCTAGAAGGAAAGGGGCGTGGTCATACCGAGTTGAGTCATCCGCCGCGGAGGGCATCCCAACCGTCTCGCCCTCTCCCCAGCCTTCGCTGCGTATCGCGCCGACGAAATGACGAGAACCTTCTCGAATCTCGCGCGGAGGGTATTTAATCGAGCAGCCGGGACGAGAGAGCAGGAGAAGACGGAGGTTAGCGCCAGAGCGCGTAGGGATTCCGCCGTGTAGTCGGCGAAGGTTTTGTCCGTAGGGACAAAGCAGGAGAAAAAGAGGATTTCCACCTGTGGGGTGAAGGCTCGAGCTACCGGCAAGAGCGTGTGTTTACCGCTATCGAGCGAAGACGCGTGGCAACAGCTGCGTGTGTGAAGCCGACGTGTTTCCGGCGAAGAAGTTTGAAGCTTGGAGAGTGGCCTATTGAAGACGTGAGGTTTCCTGGAAGAGAAACTTCGGCGAGGTTTCCTGGAAGAGAAACTTCGAGGGCTGCGGAACAACAACGCGGGACTTTGAGTGAGTGATTCTCGGAAGAGTATCATCCAGACTTTTGCTCCAAGAACTTTGGACTGGATAGGTTTCCTGTCTCTTAAGTCTTTAAGTGTCTTGGTTGTTCAATGCATGCGACTGCATTGTAGGGCGTATTGTTGTCTGTGTCCGTTGTTTCGAGTGTGGCTGATTGTACCGTGCAGTACGTTGTTTGATTGGTGACACATTGTATGCAACTATTGTGGAGTGTGCATTCTTGTGTATTGTTTTCGATCTGCCATTATTGAGAATATAATTTTGTTTGTTTATCAACTCTCGGCTCTGACTTGTTCTTTGGGCCACAGCCGGCGTCCGCTGGCGCGCCAAAAAGGACCACTTCTAAATTGTCCACGCTTTCGTGGTGCGGTTCGGGGAACGATACATCGGCCCTTGGAATTAGCCCGGCGATCGCCTCCCTAATTAACGGGACCAGTGTGACAACTCCGCATGAGCCACAACGCGTTTTACAATACAAGGAACGTCAGACTCGCCAAATCAGTCATTCCGATAGCAAGTTTTGTTGCGTTCTTCGAGAGCGAGCCCAGGCATTCACAGGGGGTACTCATTAGGGAGGAGGGGGGAGGAGTCTGACAGAGGATAAATACGAAGCAGACTTTGCGGCCCCCTTCTGTACGATTAAAGGATGTTATACCTCCTGCGCACACCTACATGACTGAAATGTCTGAATGGAAAACTTTCGAGGACTAGTAGCATTCACGATACTGGAGAAACTGTCCCGGCATCCCATTTCGCCTGTGTCCCGCCACTAGAGACACAACACAATACGGGGCCCAAAATCACCTACCGAAAAAATGGGGGGGGGGAAGAATGTGTTGACCCGAACAAACAATGGACGTAAGTAGGAACTCACCGGCGCATTCCCAAACGGGACAACGTACACAACGAACGCACGTACGCCTCGTGAATCGAGATGTACGGGATTTCGGGCCGGGAGGCCAAGTGAAGTAGCGCGCCATACTCTCAGACATGTGAGCGCACACCGCTGCACGCAGTTTCACCAGTGGCCAATCACGACGTGAGTATACTTCCCGACACGCTATACGTTGAAACACTATCACGTTCGTTACCATCGGTGGTTGATGACACATGCTCTCTAAACACCTTACACACACACACACACACACACACACACATATATATATATATATATATATATATATATATAGATAGATAGATAGATAGATAGACAGATAGACAGATAGACAGATAGACAGATAGACAGACAGACAGACAGACAGACAGACAGACAGACAGACAGACAGACAGACAGATAGATAGATAGATAGATAGATAGATAGATAGATAGATAGATAGATAGATAGATAGACAGACAGACAGACAGACAGACAGACAGACAGACAGACAGACAGACAGACAGACAGACAGACAGACAGACAGATAGATAGATAGATAGATAGATAGATAGATAGATAGATAGATAGATAGATAGATAGATAGATAGATAGATAGATAGATAGATAGATAGATAGATAGATAGATAGATAGATAGATAGATAGATAGATAGATAGATAGATAGATAGATAGATAGATAGATAGATAGATAGAAGGTATGGGATATGGCACAACGGGAGCGTTGTCATCAAGGATAAATATATTTATTTCCCAACAGTTTACATGTTAGTATAACTCATCCCCTGATGAAGGGAGGCCCTTTCCCGAAACTGTTGGAAAATAAATATATTTATCCATGTTGACAACGCTCCCGTTGTGCAATATCCCATACCTTCACGAAGACGAACTGGCCACTGATAACTATCGATAACTAAGATCATGCGGGCATGCGAACGTACACGAGCAAGCGTGTACCTGTCCACTGTCCATACGTGGACACCACTGTCCGCATATGATTGGCACATGTGGACAGTGGTGTCCACATATGCCAACCAAGAGTCACGTCGCCCGTAAAGGTAGTCCGGCTACCGACTACTGAGACGCAAGCGATGATCGAGAGTGAAATGTTAACATCGACGTTGCAACTGCGCTCAATATGGGCGTCACGGGGTCACTTTTCGATCGTGAGCAGTGCCGACCCTGATCGAGTGGAGCAGCAGGATCACGAGAATCGCGATGAAGTCCCATCGATACTGAAACGACCGATACCTGCGTATTGAGATCCGCTTTTTTTTTTTTTGGTCCCGACTGTACTCACCTCTGAGCAATAGACTCAATCCCGATTAGCTAGGACCATGAAAGCGTTACCACTGTCTATCGCAATCAACTGACCGAAATACGACACCAAGAAACACCCTAGGCCGATGCGATCACCAAAATGTGAATGACGGCCTAAACCACGCCTCCAGCCGCCGAAGTCATCGTATCACGTTTTGCAGAATCACCCTTGTCTTCTTTTTATTATTTATTTTTATTCGAGGCAAAAGCATCGCCAGAGTCCGAACCAGGCTTCCAAAGATCGCCAGCCAGCCAGGTGAAGCTGACACCGCAGACCATCTCCATCATACACAGCGTCATCCATTATAAGAGGGAATCGGGGAACGCCAGGATCTGGGGAATGAAGTAACGTCGAAGGAGGTGTCTCGAGCAAAAATCAACAACAACAAAAGAAGACCCACCGCCTCGACTCCGCCTGAGCACGCGTTCCCCTTGGGAGAAGATGCCTGCGCGATCAAAGCGAGCAAAGGTCATCCGAACGCGGCCGGGAAAGAGCCGGCGAGAAAGCGACCAAGGCGGTGGCGGTGGACCGGGGGTTGGCAAGCAATCATCGACCGGCCTGCCGCCAAATAGAAGAGAGCCAGGGACGCGCACCAACAACGCACACACGTAGCCAACGCTTTGCGAGCAGGAGGATAAACGCGTCCGTTGTTGCAACCCCGTCGCTTCCGCGGGGTCGCCACCTGCATCGCCGATCAGAGGCAACACGGCTGCACCTAAGCGCGTCCAAGGTAACGAAATTATGTCCATGTGGTGCAGTTATCGGAGTGGCTTAGCGTCGCAATCGTGTTATTCTAGGCGCATAATGTATTTTCTGCACAGAGTGTGAAACTTGAAAACGCTGATTCAAACACGGTACCCTCGCGACAATGACTTCGCTATGCAGGAAATAGAGGGAGGAGGGGCTAGACCATAGGAAGTAATTGAAAATTATTGCCTAACAGACAGCTGAACTGCTGCACTACAATTATTATTATTATTATTATTATTATTATTATTATTATTATTATTATTATTATTATTATTTGCATACATAGATATACAAGGACACAGAGGAAAGAGGGAGAAAGCGAGCTGGCAACTGCCACCTGGAGGGGCACGACTCCCGCTCACTCTTTCGGGAGGAGGGAAGAAACAGAGGAAACAAAGATTAGAGGAAAGAAAGAGGAAAGAAGATGAGGAAGGAATGAAAAAAAAAATGACGAAGACTTCGACGAGTATTAGTAAAAAAAAAGCCCATATAAAAAAAGACCGTCTATAAACGGGTGGCCAGGTTCGTTTGGTTCATAAATGTTAAGGAGAGCTCGGTGGGCCTGGTCGTGTCGGGAAGCACTACCACTCGGAAAGAGGTAGTCTTGAATTAGGAAAACACACAGAAAAAAAAACAAATTTTAGCATAGCTAGACAATAATAAATACGAAACAAGTATACTAGAAGTTAACATAGATGTCAAACAATGGCAACCGGCAGTAAACACATTCTCGCGATGTCTTGACTGATGTCGCTAACAGCGTCATGTGGCTACCGCAAACCAGGCACGACGCAAACGTCATTTTGTATACTGAGACAGCGGTCGCGATAAACGTACTACGTGTATTACTTATCAACACAGAAGGATTTGTTGCCATATAACTTTTCACGAAGCCGGCACAACGTGGCACAACGTACGTCCTTGTGTCCAAGTCACCGATGTAACGGTATTCCGCAAACTTTAGGAAGTGCTTCGTATTCCGTGAACTGTCCGCATTATAGAATCTTGTTCCGCAAAACACTGGCAGGCTTCAGCTTGTCGAGTGTTCCGGCTTTCTCGGTGGCGTCAATACAACACTGGGTTATCTATCGGGCAATAACAGCGACATCATATAGATGCTTCGTAGGACTCGTTATAATCAAGCAACATTTCCTGCAATTTCGTAAGTGCGCTAACAAGAAATAGATATATTTGACAGTACAGTGTTCAGGGTTGCACAGCTGCACAAAGAGAGAGAGAAAGGTTTATTCACAGAAAGGCAGAAAGGTCGGCCTGGGCGATAGCCTGCTCTAGCCTGCTACTTTACACTGGAGGAGGGGAAAGGGGAAGAGAAAGATTAATGGATGACGATGATGAGATAGAGGGGTGAGTATATACAATCCTCTTCCAGCTAAGCAGCTGCACAAAATTTAATCCAGCAGTGAGGTGACATACGCTGCGCTGCTGCGGTAATGACATTGCGTCTCGTTGGTTGATTTACACGCTATCAACGCTTTCGTTAATCCGCTCAATCCGCAGCCAGTATACGATTCCGCGACCTGCGGGTCAGCAGCCGGGCACCACAACCGTGGCTGAACCGCGCCGGACTTTCTCCATGCGATGACTGCTCATCACTTCAAGCCTCTGTTCTACTCATGATCTTCCGCGCTGTTTGGCTTTGTAGCGATCAGCAAGAAGAAAATGTCCCTGCCGGGTTATCATTGAAGATAGCGGACACTGAGTGACGTTGCAAGCGCTGATGCGGCGAGTTCTCCTACAAAGCTTCGGTGATACGTCGACGACGCCCACAAATATCCGTATACCGTTTCCTTGAACATCGTCAACAATCGAAGCAATCGAGACACGAAATGTTGCGGAGAGAGCGACGCCGCTCCACTCTAAGCCTAGACAGATACTACTTCGCGAGCACCGACCACGATCCGAGTCGTACGTGGAACGGCAAAGAAAAGGCACAGCGTCGTGAGTTGGAAGGCGACGAGTGGCCTCCATTCCGGGCGAGGTAGCGGCACCGCACAGACGCGCACGCACACACACGGCCAGCCGGCCGGCCAACAAGCGCCGCTCTTCTCTGAAGCGCAAGAGGCCGGTCGGGGAATCCGCAAGGCGCGCCGCCTAATCGCTTCGATCTCGCCCATTAATCCTGTGCTCCTCTTCTGATTGACGCCCCTGGCGCGTGCCCTAAACTCACACACCTCCGCGGAGCACTTTCTTTCTTTCTTTCTTTCTTTCTTTCTCTCTTTCTTTCTTTCTTTCTTTCTTTCTATCTCTCTTTCTTTCTTCCTTTCTTTCTTTCTCTTTCTTTCTTTCCTTCTTCCTTTCTTTCCTTCCTTCCTTCTTTCGTTCTTCCTTTCTTTCTTTCGTTCTTTCTTTCTGTAGCATTATCCACGCCAGCCCTCGCTGTAACCTGCCAAGCATAGTTAAGTGCAGTGTGGTGCAGGTGGAGACTGGGACGAATTTTCGTCAACTAAGTTACCCCCGTATTCTAGAACGTCCCTTCACTCAACGCTTCACCTTCACTCGAGAAAGCCGATGGAAGCGCCCTCTCTAGGCACGGCAAGTCACTGCATATCAGCGATAATGTGGTGCGATTCTCGAGCGGTGCAGCGTCGATTTCAGCCGAGCAGCGGCGCAGTGCTCAACCCTGTCAAGTGAGGGGTGAAAGTCGAGTAGGGGATCGTTTGTGAATACGGGGGTAAGAATCTTTCCTTCCGATAGTCCGCCGCGGTGGGTGTAGCGGTATAATGCTGCTCAGCTGCTGACCCGAAAGTCACCGATTCGATCCCAGCGTTGGCAGTCACTTTTTTTTTTTTTGATAAAGGCGGAAATGCCTAAGCCTGGTGGAATTATATTTAGGTTCACATCAAATGAAAGCCACATAATCAAAATTTCTTGAAACCCTTCACTAGAGTGTCTCTGGTAATACTATAGTGGTTTCGCAACGGGAAACCACAGACATTATTATTACTATTTACTTATTACTATTTTACTATTTAGTAATTTCTTAGTATTTCTTAGTATTTACTTATTACTATTACTATTTCAGTGTGACAAATCCGTGTCTACTTTAAGTAGAAAGGTGCCTCATCAAAAGCGAAAACTGACCACCAGCGTCGGCAGCAGCACGATAGAGTTATGCAAAAAATCCCCATCTTGTCATGTCACAATATGGCATCATCACGTTGTAGCAGATCATCAAAATTTTGTGACGTCATCGCATCATAACGTCGTCGTTTCGCCACCAAAGCCAGGCTGATTTCGCAGGCACTGCAAGACCACGTGAGCTGCAGGAAGCTAAAGGGGGGAGGGCGATCAACGCAAACGAATGAGGGGAAAAAAATAAAGAACAATGACTTTCGTCTTCCGAGTCGTCGTATGCGAATGTTCACGACTCGGAAGGCGAAAGCCTTTCTTTTTTTTTTTTGTATGCATCACAGCATTATCCGTAGTGTCGCGAGCCAAATTACAATACGACGCCGAAGGACGCCCCAGTGCAGGCCTCCGGAAATCTTGACGAGCTGGGTTTCCTTCATGTGCACCTAAATACATGGGCAGCCGCCGCCGTGGTATGGTTGTTATGGCGCTTGACTGGGAGACCCCCAAGTAGCGGGAGCGAATCACGGCCGCGGCGGCCGCATTTTCGATGGCGAACAACACGCTGAAACCCGTACGCTTCGATTTGGGTGCACGTTGAAGAACCGCAGGTGCACGGTAGAAATTGCCGGAGCCCTCCACTACGGCCTTCCTCATAATCCTATTGCGTTTTCTGCGACGCTACACCACATACTACAATGTGCAGGGACAATCACTGGCATCCAATACAGCGCGCCTTGACAATAGACAAATGTCTGTGGAATCAGTTCTAGCAGGTCGTCGACAAAGGACACAGCAACTGATGGTGACCAAGGAACTGCCGAGGTTTTTGAGGAAGGCGGACCTGTTCAAGCGGCTGTGAAAGTGATGTCGCGTTCCACGCCAGATTATTGGACTCTTACTATAGGTGCTTGTGCCGTGTGATGTGATATCTCTCTGTCCCTTTCTTCTCTATCATCTCCTTCTTTCAATCTCCCTTTCCCGCGTGTCGAGTAGCAACCCGGTTGTTTTCTACCACTCATCCTATTATTCGGGGACGTAAACTTCAACAGTTACCATTACTAAAATACACTGGCATCCAGCATTTCGCCTCTTTCGAAGTGCAACCGCCGCGACCGAGATTCGATCGCACGATCGTCGCGTCAGCAGCCAAGCAGCATAACATTTAGACCAACGCAGCGAGTAGCTTCGCTGGTCAACCATCTCCGCACGTTGTAAGTAAGGGTGGTGTCTCTTTTTAGGGGCGAAGCTCCTTAAGGCGTGGGCTGTGCGTCCCCTGTATGTAGCCACCTCTCGTTTAGTTCTTGCAGTGTTCACTAGATGGCGGTACTTGTAGCTTAAGATGAATAGATGCAAGATGTTATAAACTAGACGGCGGTATACTTGTAGTTGATGATGAAAGATGCGAGATGTTATAAAATAGTAATGATGTCGCATGTGGCGCGTGTCATTGGTGGAAGGCAATTGTTCGATTCAGTGCGGCGACGTACGCTAGGGGGAGCGTCGTAATAAAATCGAGTGGGCAAAATGTACGGAGGATTCATGGTTTACCAGGTTTACCTCCGGAGCTTCTTCGCCCATTCATCATCATTCACTTCGTGGATGGGGCGGCACTTTTTTTAATATTATTTTAATCGACGTTTGAGCCAAAGCTAGATGTATGACCGCGATCAAGAGCAACTCCCAGAACCGGGACATGCGGGGCCCCACCCTGCGGCACCGGTTTCAATTTCTCAGCGGTCGAGCACGCTGAGTTATGGGGTTTGTACGACTGTGCACTGTCCCGAGAGGAAACGTGTCCCGTTCGTCGGGTCGATCGGTGAGCGAATGAAAAATTGAAGGGCAACACTGCACGAAACAAAAAATTAAAGCGCAATCGTGCCATCACCACAAAGCTTAACGCTACGGCGAGAGGGAGGGGGATGGGGGGGTGAAGTGTAACCAGACAGTGAGAAAGGCAGGAGGACGGCAGTGCGGCGCGGTCATTCCAAAATTACGTGCACTGAGCTGTGCCCGGCTGCGACGTATACCCTATATGCCTCTGTAATGACCACCGCATAGACCATCATCAAAGAACGTCCCCAAATAGCCCGTTAAAGAAAACACTCACAGAGTCTTTTATGCATGGTTTAGGACGGAGCAATCCAATTCATTTTTTTTATTAGTGAATAATATGATCGCCTCGCCGTGGTAGACTTGTAGTAATGGCGCTCAACTGATAACCTGAAGGTCGCGGCAGCGGCTGCTGAATTTTCGATGGACACGAAAATGTCTGTGGCCCGTGTACGTTGATTTGGCCGCCCGTTAAATAACCCCAGGTGGTCGAAATTTCCGGAGCCCCCCGCTACGTCGTCTCTCGTAACCATATGGTGGCTTTGAGACGCTAAACGGCAGATAATAATTAATTGGATGTTCCGATTCCCCCCCCCCCCCCCCAACGCGGCAAGTTTTTAGCACCCAAACTCTCTTGGTTTACACTGTCCGTGATAGGCGCACCAAACGACAATCTCCCGCAATGACGTAACAATGAAAAGTAATAGTGACGCCTACAAATTTCGCCAATCTGTGGCGTCGTGATGACGTCACGTGGCGATGAGTAATTTTTTTTTTTGTCTATCACTCATGTTGACGCTACCAGCGCCGGACCCGACGGTCACTTTCTGCGGCGTTTCATTAGGCATATATGGCTATCGCCCAAATAGAATTCTATAGCAACCTCGTGAAAGTGTCAGATATTCTTTCTAGCTTCTGCAAGTACAAGCGGGTACTACAATTCGACAAAGGCAAGTGCTGCTAAAAAAATGTGCGAAAACAAAACGTATATTTTTTTCCTACATGCTTATTCGTACATGTTTTCTCTTTTGTTGTTGTTGTTTTACAAAAACTACTGCTTGGGCGAGTTGGTTCATGATTACTTTGACAGATTTATAAGCGCAAAAAGACGGTACTTTGTGTTTTTGTTCTCTAAAAGTTCCGTCTTTTTGCACTGATAAGTCTGTCTAAGTAATGAAATGGAATGAAAAAAAAAACTTTATTTCAGTCCTGCAGGGCACTCTTAGCGCGTAGCGGGCGTCTCCCACGTAGGATTTGACAGTGATGTACATCACAATCATTCTCAATTCTACATCGTACAAGAGGTCCCCTTGCAGTCTCTGACTATGGGACCTCTTTCTGTATATCATGCACATCTAATCTTCTTCATTTAGCACAATAAAACCTTCTGTTCTGTGAGTACTGGCCATGGCGGCCGCTTCGTGGGCCTGCTGGACGACTGATTGCTGGTCGGCGAGAAGAGAGCTCCTGAGGGACCTCTCCCACTTGCTTGAGGTAGAGTCGGGCGGAGTTGTTCTGCACTCCCTGAGCATGTGTGCGAGTGTCACTGTGTGTCCACATGATGGGCATGTGTCGCTGGGGTGTGCATCAGGATAATAAACGTGAAGCGTAGCAAGGTTTGGGTACGTGTGTGTCTGTAATAGGCGTAGGGTGTAATAGGCGTAGGGTTAAGTTTCGGATGTGGCAGTGGGAAAAATGCGGCGTTCTCTAAGTAATCACGTTTTCTTTAAACTACGCCCGCGACATTTAACCTGAACCTCGCGAGAAAATAAAACCCGCGGTCATCACGCGAGTATATACGGCACCACGCTCACCAAAACGAAACTTCATAAAGATCCAATTGGACCACGAACTGATAGATTGGTCGAGACACCACGCAGAGGGCAGAAGCTATTGGGGGACAGTAAGTGCAGTCAAAACGGCCTGACACAGAGCGGGAACTGCGACGCGGCGTTTTCCCCGAAATTCAGTAAGCGGCGCCCGCCGTAAAACGACGTGCGCAAACCGGGCAACAAAAGTTGACAAAGAGTCGATCGGTTCGTGACAGATGGGACGGGGCGCTGCCCGAGCAAGCGAGAGGTCGGGAAGCGACCGTAACGATAATCAAACAGGGCGCACCTGCGGCGCTACACGGAGTCCGCCCCGCAGTCCCAACACAACTGTCTCCACTGAACCGTCAGACTGCGCTGTCACCTATTAAGTCGAAGTCCATTAAAATAAAACAGCCAATTGATTCGTGGCTGTGCGACAAGGTTTAGACACGAGAACTTTTTTTTAAGGCGAGAGCGTTTGACGCCTCATCCAACCAAAAAAAAATGATCATCTGCGTGAACACGATAGGTGCAAAAAGACAATCCTCAAGTGATTACGTCAACATATGACTTCATGTCCCTCTCCTTCATTCTCGCGTATTTTTATCACGCATTGTTAATATACTACACTTAGATGAATGTGCTTGCTTTCACTTTTTTCCTATCTTTTTCTTGTGTCTATTTATTTCAATCTCTATTTCGTAGTGTATACTGTCCATTTCTCCATACGTTATAGTCTCTTTCGTTCCTTTGGTTCTACTTTCTTCTGTCTCTTTCTTTTTCCCTCTCACTCCCTCACCTTCTCTTTCGTTTTCTCTATTCATATCTTCCCCCTCATTTCTAAACCTTCCTTTCTCCCTATTTCTGTACCAGTTCTCTCGCCCATTAGGGTTATTGCATCCCACGCCGGACAAATGGGCGCACGAGTACTGAGAGCGAAGCAGAAGACAAAGAGAAGGACGGAGAGAGCACGTGGCGGTTCTTGATAGTGAAAGTTTTATGGTGTCGCTGTAAAGAAAGTGGGCTTTGTGTATGTAGGGGCCGACAGCGTCGGCAATCAAACAGATGACAGCGGTGCAGTGTGCGCGCCCTCTAGTTGAACAGCATTGCATCGTGAGGCTGCGATGCTACTGGTCAAATTAAGTTACGTAAGAAAAAAAAAGTAATTAGATGATTGATTCTCGACAGATAAAGAAGGGAGATTGTGCAAGGTAAGGACAAAGGATTTGCGGGGGGGGAGGGGGGCACTTCAACATGTCCGCCGAGTTTGCCCGCAGTTGGGTGCACGGTATTTCAGCGCGACGTACTGGGTTGCGTGTTGTTCGAGAGGCAAACTTGATTATCGGCCAATTGGTTTCGTGACTGATGAACAAGCGGGCAGTCCGACGAGAAGTGCTCGGGGGCAAAGGAACAATCAAGCGGGACATGCCACAAGACACCGCGACGGCATTTCTTGACCTTCATCGCTTTTTTTCTCTTGTTTAAGTTTCTATCTTTCCAGACTAAATATGCTGCCTTGGCGAAAGAGTGAGTACACCCTTTGTAATTTTAGCATGACTTTGCACCGTCTACGCGATCGAAGGCATCGCAAGTTCTGTGCACCAAACGTGCCTCTGGGATCGGTTCATGCGACGATGACGTGTGACGGCGTCACCTTGTAACGTCAATTTGTATGACGTCATGGTGGCATCGCAAATTTTTGCCTATCTGACGTCATGATACAATGATTTTTTTTTTTTTTTTGCGTCACTCGTGACGATGCCGACAGCAACTCTTGGCACTTGTTAAGGCATCTAAGGCCACCGCTCCAAGAAATAAACACATAAATTGAGCATGCAAATCGCAGTGTGTACATGTCACTACCCACAGGAACAACGTCTCCAGCGCGTTGGCTCAGCACAAAAAGCGTTATCGCGAGGACAAGGCCACGCGCTTCTCCGAATCGGGACAACCAGGCTGTCCCTCATGCGGCGACAAATGACTGCAACCTCGTAGCCGCGTCGTCCCATTGTCGTACAGCGCCGGTCCGCATAACGAGCCCTCGTAACACGCGACCTTGTCTTCCTGCGACACTGCACGCAACTGTATAGTACCCCCCATCCATAGCACAGAGCTGTCTCTCTGTAATTTTACTTTCCTTTCTCCTGCACTACCGTGAGGCAGCTACCATATAGACTTCTGTGCTGCGGTGGCAAAGGCAATTACACCTTCGCCTCGCGGAAAAGATAAGAGCAGCCATCGTGATTCATGGCCTCTTATAGAGGAGTAGAGAAAAAAGAGACAAGAAAATACGCCCTCTTTATCAGATAGATGGGAGTTCACCGACGTGCAGCGCCAACACTGCGCCCAGCCCGCACGGGTAATAGATCGACACTGCGGGAAACGGTGGCCAAGGGGCCGAAAATTATGGCCGATCGACTCGGCGCCGTTGGTGGGTGGTTCGTAGAAGCGAAATGAACAGCCAGTCGATGAATATACCTATAGAGGAAGTGGGAGCGCGTGCTAAGTTCGGGTATTTTTTTTTTCGACGAAAGAGGCCGGTCGTCGTAATAATGAAAGGCGAAAACGTATATATTTTGCGAGTGACTCACAAGAAGTACTGTTTTTGTGTGTGTGTGTGTGTGTGTGGGTGGCTTCCCTCCACTAAGAAAGCCGCCAACGGTACAAACGATTAACAAAAGAACTAGTAAACGAATCGAGAACAGACGAAGCATTCAGTAGGGATAGTTAACCGGCGAAGCAGAAACGAGCGACGCCTCTGCGATGTCGACCGTTCTTGGGATGGTGTTCGAGAAGCCACCCGATCAGGGATCCTTCAGTGAAATTCCTGCCGAGAATTTGCACGACCATTGCGTATTAGGAAATGATTGAACGTGCCCAGCTGGGTACAAGACGTGAACAACGAAAAATAAATAAATACATAAATAAGTAAACTGCAAGTGAAAAGATTATCATCAAGCACAAAGAAGGTACCTATACCTTTCTTTTTTTTTTCTCTCGAAAATTCTGGGGGCCCAAACTTCACACAACAGAGTAAAATCACGGGGTTGACTTGGCGCACCCCTACCGTTTGTGATAGCCAAGATTGACCTCTAACTCTTTTAGGAGGGTTGCTGCTTGCCAGATGTACGACTGTCTTCGATGAGAGACGTCAGCTCTCTTTGCAGACTCGATGTATACTCTCTTCTGAGAGTCGTGCGACCCACAAGAGAGTTCGCGTGCCTGCCTCTTCAGAGACAGTCCGAACACGTGGCAATCCGCAACACTCCCAAAAGAGTCAGAGGTCTCTTTTGTTTTTCTTGCAGTTGGGGGCAAGGTAAATAAGAGGTACGGGGAGGGTAAGTGCGGACAGGTTTGCGCGCACGCGTACATTTACCAGACACATCATATCATAGCTATAGGACGCAAACACGCAGACCGCGGCTTTACAGGAAATAAAAAAAAAAACTCCGGAACCCTAAAGCTTCACCTTTAAGAGTTGAACGCAATAGCGATATCCTGTCCCTAACCCTGCAATATACCCCTCCCCTTTGTGCATTTTCAGTCAACAAACAGCTAACCTAGACCATATCATGTGGGGGTGTACTCGAAACCCACCACCCAATTCTCTACACATTAATAGTAAGGAGCAGGGGGAGGCTGCTATGTGCAGCTCGGCGCCCGAGGTCCAGGACCAGATCTTGGATTGGGCCAAGAGGGTAGCGGAGACCTACGCTGGGTAGGCTCCTCTGACACTCCACCACCGCACCTTTCCCTCTTGGGATGAATGAAGTTTTTCTCCTCCTCCTCCTCCTGTCCCTAGTAGGTACTTCAAACACTTAGTGCATGAAGTCTTCTCGCATTTGCTATGCACCCACTGTATATACGGCGTTAAAGGAATATGCCCAGTAACTTGTGCGCCATTTGTAGTGGGTGGCGGGCTTTAAACCGCGAAGTCATGATGATGATCACATGTTCTTGACGCCAGATGTCAATGTACTCTTGTAACACGCAACATTCATGGTGTATTGTGAAGCACGTATATAGGAAGCGTGTGTTTGTAATGCATGAAAGTTACTTTCACCGCATTTCCAGGCAGAGGAAGTTACTTTACTGTATTCACAAGCTGCATCGCTTGGTCGTGTGGTAGAACAACCGCACGCCACGCAAACGATCCGGGTTCGATCCCCACTCGGACCCAGATTCTATTTGCATCGTTCTTCATTTTTCGGTCACGCATTAAGCTGATAATTTTTCGCTCTCAAGCAACGACGCCGACACCAGAATTTCTGTGAAACGAGCTCTTTAACGCTATATCGTTTTAAATTGTTTACGACTTTTCTAAATGGTTCTGGTAGCATTTACCTGTCCGTTGCTATTAGCTAACGCTTTGTTCGAGTAAGCTACCAAGGCGGGACTGGCATCAAGCGTTGTTTTCGTTTGTTTTTGTTTTTAGTGAGGCGTACCATGCGGTAACGTTATGTCGAAATAAAACTGCGGAGAAAAAAAAACAATATTTCAGAATCTGCGTCCATACTTGAGGGATTATAGATCGCTACTGATATATTTCTCGAATCCTGACGTCAGATACCCTTCAAAAATGTTCCGTATATGAGATCTCAGAAAGGCGTTTTTTGATACGGCAGTTTTAAAGTTCAACTCCGGCGACTTTTTTTCACCATGTCAAGGTAATGGTGTTTCTGTGTTCCTGAGATACACTTGTCACGCGCCCGGTAGCTTAAATGCTCACCAAACTTTAAAATAATATTTATTAAGCAAAAAGGCGCAAGACCGAAACCGAAAACCTACGAAGCACATAGTCTACACATATGGCGTAAAATTTGGTAAGAACTACAAGTCTAACAAGGCATCGCGCGCCAAACCAGCGAAGCGCCGGCAAACACCACGGAGGAAGAAAGGAAGCTTTACCGTGCCGAACATCGCCACCGCCGCCTTGTGGACAGCACAGAAAACACTGCAGCGGTCAAAGTTAGCGATGCTGTCGGCTGCGTCACTTCCGTTGACTTACCAAATCTGACGTCAAGAGAGAGAGAAATAATTAAAAGGAAGAGACAGAGAGGTTAACCTAGACGAACTGGTTTGCTACCTTGTACGGGGGTGGGGAACAGGGTCGGAAAGAAAAGGGTCTGACGTCAAGCCCACAGTGTTGCCAATAATTCTGGCAAGGCAGGTGAGGATTCCGAGGCAATATTTATAATTCATTTGGATACAATCAGCGTATATCGCAAGCCTGTAATTTGACACAAAAGACGCAAATCTGCAAAGGAACGTAGCCAGCGAATTCAATTGAGATCCATTGGCCTCACAAAAATGCCGAAGTTGGCCTTCAAAGCGATATTTTGCTCAACGCACACTCACCCACCCCTCCTCTTTTTGTTGGTGATCCCAAAACATCGGGAGACTTTATTTCATGACTGCGACAAGGGTGAGTTTAAGACCCCTGCTCTTAAATTGAAAAAAAAAAAAGACCTCCGGTAGACTTTCTACGGTCCGTCGAGTCAAATAATGACGATTGCTTCGCAATCGTCATTATGTGAACGGTGTATAAGGTTGAAGGAGGATAAATAACATTGTTCTGAGGATAGTTATCGCGCGAGAACAAAACGACGACACAGAGACAAGAAGGGCAGGAAAGACACGTGTCCTTCTTGTCTCTGTGTCGTCGTTTTGTTCTCGCGCTACAACTATCGTCATGCCATACCAACTAGCCCAAGCTGCCACACTTCTAAGTTACATTGTTCTGAGGGAAGATATGAAACGCGAGACGTGGCGCTTCGGTGTGCCATGCTGTCAGCTAACTTAGGCCTCTGTCGTTGGAACCACTGCAAGCAACAGCAGCAGCAACAGCAGAGCTAACGCAGCTTAACCCTAACGGCGGGTGACGCCTCGCTAAGTAGTGTTTACTGCTGCCCCCGTGTGGCAGCAGCGCGTAGCGCGCTACGCACAACGCGGAACCGAAGCACGGAGCACACACCTTTTTTTTTTTATTCTCTTCCTTTCTTTTACGACAGGGCGTGTTCGCGTACATATCACCCACTGGGGCAGAAATATAAGCAACGATAAATCTCACTCACGGTGACACGGAAGGCACGTTCAAGTACAGCACACGCCGCGGTGTTTGTTCACTGGCGCTTCACGCGTCTTACGTATACACGTATACGGCAGCAATTCTTCGGGGTAGTTTCGCAGAATTAAAGGAAATGGTTCAAGGATTGCACGGAGCCGCGGAACACTCGACAGTATAGTAAAGCTGACCTGTCTCATTCCTATTTATTTATTTATTTATTTATTTATTTATTTATTTATTTATTTATTTATTTATTTATTTATTTATTTATTTATTTATTTATTTATTTATTTATTTATTTATTTATTTATTTATTTATTTATATCTCACAGGCCCGGGAAGAGGCATTAGGTGAGGGGGGCATGCAGTACATTGGAATACGTTATACACGCGTAATCAAGAATTCTACGGAGTACAAAAAGAGTAAAAATTACCGAACAATACAGCTGCTAGAATAATTCAACACAGAAAGATACTAACAGATTACTACATACAAATGAAAAAAAAATGTCCTGCGATGTAACACATTTATTGCAGTATATAGGCTGAACTTGGCTGCAGCGAGGCTGAATTTAGCTGTAGCCAAGTTTAACTTGGCTGTAACCGGGTTTAACTTGGCTGTAACTAGGTTGAACATGTTCTGCACTTCGCTGCGGCAAGGTTGTATTCGGCTGTAACCAGGTTGAATTTGGCTGTAAGTAACCAGGTTGAATTTGGCTGTAAGTAACCAGGTTGAACTTGCCCTGAACTTGACTGCAAAAAGGTTGTACTTTGCTGTAACCAGGTGGAACTTGGCTGTAACCAAGTTCAACTTGTCCTGAACTTGCCTGCAGCAAGGTTGTACTTGGCTGTAAGCAGCTTGAACTTCTCTTGAACTTGGCTGCAGCGAGGTTTACTTGGCTATAACCACGTTGAACTTGTCTGTAACCAGGTTCAACTTGTCCTGAATTAGGATGCAGCAAGGTTGTGCTTGGCTGTAACCAGGTTGAACATGTTCTGAACTTGGCTGCAGCAAGGTTGTATTTGGCTGTAACCAGGTTGAATTTGGCTGTAAGTAACCAGGTTGAACTTGTCCTAAACTTGGCTGCAACGAGGTTGTACTTGGTTGCAACCAGGTTGAACTTGTCCTGAGCTTAGCTGAAGTAGGGTTGTACTTGGCTGAAGCGAGGTTGTACTTGGCTGTAACCAGATTGAACTTGGCTGCAACCAAGTTAAACTTGTCCTGAACTTGGCTGTAACGAGGTTGTATTACGTTTGGTCTCCATCTTTGACCCACAGTACCCGTCTTTGACAAGGACTGCAATGCTCTGATGATGGCTCAAAAGCTTTCGAGTCATTTGTTGGACTAGCTAGCTGTTGCCTTGTTCGCTTTTAGCTTACCAGTCGTGAGTGGTGGAACTTTAACCATTTTTAAGAAACACGCCCGCTTCTGACAACTCCAGCCTTACTTTACTATTCTTCATTCATTCTTTTAGTCGCCCATTATTTAGTTATTCTGTCACTCACTGTCTTACTTCTTTTGTTCTTCTTTTCTTTCACTCATTCAGTCACTCACAGATTCATTCATCCATTCATTCAACGAGGCACTCACTAATTCACGCATTCATTCGATCCCTCCCTCAATCTTTCCTTCCTTCATTGATTTATTTAATTATTCATTCATTCATTCAGTTCATTGATTCGCTACTTCTTTATTTTCTTCCTTCCTTGATTCGCCCATCGATTCATTCAACCACGCACTCACTCAACTCAAACATTCATTCGATCCCTCCCTCAATTCTGCCTCCCTTTTTTTACTCATTCATTCATTTATTGATCGATTCCTTGATTCCCTAATTCAATTATTGCTTTCTACGTTTATTCAGTGAATCAGTGATTCCTTTATTCATTCCATCCTTCCATCATTTAGTCACTAACTCACTACTTCGTCTGTTCTCTCTCTCCCTCTGCCTTCCTTCCTTCCTTTCTTCATTCATTCATTCATTCATTCATTCATTTCTTTCTTTCATTCACTATCCTATATTCTTTCTGTTCTTCCTCAGTTTTCTACCTTGGCCTCTCAATCCCAGCGGACGGTCTTCGCGCAGCGCCACGCTAACCATAATCCCCCCGGGCTGACGCGGCCAACCAAAGCCCGTTCTCCTGTCTTTATTTTCCTGGGTCACCTACTGGGTCCCAGCTGCGCGCTTAAAAGGCGCCGGGAGCACACGCATTGCGCCCGCGCCAAGCGAGCCAGCGAAGAACGATTCAATTGCCCCCCCTTAATTCCGTATACTTTATACTTCTTTTTCCTCGTCGTTTAGGCCCACGCAGCTTCACACAAAGCCCGTCCAAGTGCCGCGCGCCGGCCGTGAGACAAATGAGCACGGGACGAGAGCGTCGTCCCGTGTGTTTAAACGCCGAGGAGCGCCGCTCTACACTCTTCTGACGCGCTTTGCACGCCGATTCCAGCACAAATGCGTGCAGTGCAGCGTATGCTATACAAGTCACTTCGGTCCAATCAGCGCGTGTAAATGTAATCAAGTGAATCGATCTTTACGAGCGAGCGAATATACCTCAGTGTACCCCTTCTAAGCCAAACCTCTGTCTTTCGCCGATTACTGAACGGTACTATCATCGCCTACCGTGTTTACAATCTCACGGCCAGCACTGGCTAATGATGACGATAATTAGCTGAATGATGGTTAACCCCTCTAGACAACATAACTGACGCCTTCGGACGTCCCAAAACCACGATGCCATTATTAGGGACGCGGTTGTGAAGAGCACCGGACACTTCAATCCGCGGCCTGAGGTTCTTCTAAGCTCACGTAAACCTAAGGTTCACCTAAATCTAAGCAGACGAGGCTCTAATATTTTCGCCTCCATCAGTACTGAGGCTACACCGGCCGGAATTAGATGCCACGACGTTCCTGTCAGCCTTTTAGCGCCATAACCACAAGACCAACGCGGAAGGGTCCATTAAATGAAAACTTTCATGGTCCATAGGTTGCCCTTAAAGTAACTAACAGTGACCACTTAAAATACAAACACGCAGCCTTGGAAAGAAATACAGTGGGGGTGTATCAGTGTTTCTCACCGGCGCTGACAAAACAAGACAGACACTCGGTGTAATATGGAAGCACATAGACATTAAAAAAAAATTCTTGAAACACGAGTCTCACTGGAGCAAAAACTTAAACAGGTAGTCCAATCTTCTTCAAAACAGCACAAGGCCCAGTTCAGATAGTTGGGCAGTCGTTGGGCAGTCGACAGTCGAAAGTATACGGCGTTTGTGTTTTGTGTGTTCCGCCGCAATATTGTATACTTTGTGGCACCGGCACCGTTCCGTATTTATGAGCGCGAGACCGCTCGTCAAAACGTCAGCTCGTCGAAACGCCACCTTGTGCAAGTGATTCTTAAAAGATAGAAAAGAAGATAAAAGTGAGCCCCGTAACCACCTGCATCAGAGTGCGACACCTCAACAGTGGCTCACACGGGATGGGGGTAAGGAGGGATTAAAATGGATAGGGATAGATACAGGGGCAGGGACAGAGAGACCGACCTACAGAAGTAAGGAGAAGATAGGAAAGATGGGCACGGTCGCAGGAGTGCGAGGACGGGGCACAACTCGGCGAGAGCTTCACGACGTCAGGAGATAGCAGAGGGCGAGCCGGTCGTGCTAGTTATAACGAAAGCTGTATTCAATAGCACGCCCCTAATCAGGCCGACAGCAGGAGCCTATACAAGGGGAAGGGGTGATAGTAGGTTCAACCTCCAATCGAAACTTTTCAACTTTGCTTGTGTATATATGCATGCATGCAAAGCGCGCACGAACATACATAATTTATGGGTGAATTCACCCCCGAAAACAAAATCTACCTACTCCCATGGCCTATGGCATCTATTTCCGTGGCCGGGAATAGTAACCTCCACCTAACAGTAATAATCATATCTTGGGTTTTACGTCCAAAAACCACGAATGTTTGACTACGAGAGCCGCCGTAGTAGATGGCTCAGGAAATTTCGACCACTTGGTGCTCTTCAACGTGCTACAACGTGGAACACGGATCGAATCTCGGCTGCGGCGGCTGCATTTCCGATGGAGGCGGAAATGTTGTAGGCCCGCGTGCTCAGATTTGGGTGCACGTTAAAAGAACGCCAGGAGGTCGATATTTCCGGAGCCCTCCATTACGGCGTCTCTTATAATCATATGGTGGTTTCGGGACGTTAAACCCCGCATATATCTATCAATATCTTCAACGTGCACTAACAATGCACAGCGACGGGGCCTTTGTTATCTCTTCGCCTCAATCGAAATGCAACCGGCACGACCGGGATGGAACCCGCGACCTTCAGGTCAGCAGGCGAATGCTTTAGCCACTGGTGTACACCACGGCGAGGACTCGTAATCCTCTCTCTCACTTCGTCTGTAATAGCCGGTTGACGGTTGTA